>NC_053167.1:25566894-25866894 GCF_016835505.1 Polypterus senegalus | reverse complement strand
GAGAAGGGAGGTTTTGTTCTTGTATATTTCTTGCTGAATCTTTTATCATTATATTCCACTGGTCACTTTTGGGGTTGAGTGTGAAGTTGGGGTTGGTTGTGGTGATATACTGTATATATATATAATTTTTTTTTTTTGGAGTTTGTTTCATTTCTTTTCATTAATATATATTCACTTTATTATTTTACATAATGTTTGACTTTTTGCTTATTTTGAATGTCGATTGGGAAAGTGATTTGGAAGAAGTACAGCTTGTCTAGTCTAATGTTCTGTCAGGTTGCCAGGCCACGGGTCTTGGTGGTGTAGGTGTCGGTTTGAACAATTGGGTTGGCCATTGCAAATGGGCTTAATGAATTGAATGGTATCCTCTGGTTTATGAAATTTCTTACATGAATTCCATGAAGTCACTTCAGTTTTTTTTTATCTGGTGATTGCTATCTCACTGGTATGAGGAAAAATCCACATATGATATACCATTCGACTTGTCTTCATGTCTAGTTATGCAAAATTCCAAGTTTTCTGGGGTTTCCCTCTAGTTTAGGGCTGTTTTAGTACCATGTTTTATGCAGGAAATTGTACACTTGTGATAAAGAGTAAACTAATAGGTGTCTTCAGCTAAAATTATTAGAAGGACATAAAGTTGTGCATCCACATCAACTGACCCTAGGGTTTTACCCCCTAATGTGATATGAAAGGTCAAAGTTAGTCGTTTTCACAAAACATTTTTAATATAGGCATGTGGATAGCTGTTTTATGGCATTTTGAGGTTGCTGATCACAAATATGAAAATATTTTTCATATGTAATTCTTTACAGTTGGTCTAGCACTCTAGGAGCCATTCCCAGAAGGCTGAAAATGACAAATTTCAAACATAAAAGCATGTGGAGTATCATTTTATCCTATTTCTAGGTCAGTGATGATGAATGACTCCTGGCTCCTAGAGTGCTAGATCAACCATAAAATGGCTATCTACATGTCTATATTAAAAAAAGTTTTGTCAAAAAGAGCAACTTTGACCTTTTGTGGGGGGTGAACCACAAGGGTCAGATGATGTGGATGCAAAACTTCAAATCCTTCTAATTAGGCTGTCACTTTTGATTTTTGATCCTTTATTAGTGATCTAGCCATGTGCAGACCTCTATTAGAGAGTAGGAGACAAGTTTCTATTATAATCGAGAATAGAATTTAAACATTTAATTTGATGCACACATTTTAATATTTCAAATATTCGATGTAACTGCCTTTGTTTATTATGTACTTCTACCTAATGAAAGAAATCATTACATTTCTTATGAACCATCAACATTAGGGCTACTTATGCTAATTTATACTTTTATACTTAATAATTTTGCTTTCAGAATGTATAAATGTAAAAATCATCTTTAATTGAGCTTTAGAAATTTAATAAGGTCATTGGTCCATTATATTTGGATTGTATCCATTCAACTATTTGCACCATTTTATTTCAAATTTAAACTGACTTGTTTCAATAAAAGTTCACAAAGAATCAAAGTTTTTCCTGGGAACACAGGCTGCAAGATACGCAACATTTCCATGTTCTCATCTCCATAACTAAATTTGCTGGAACAAATCATTTTCTTGCCCTCTGCTTAGCCTCATGTCATGTTTTTGGTAGCTGTGCTTCTATGTTCTTCACTTCCGCCACTTCTGTAGCAACTTGCTGCTAAAATGAGAACAAAGTGGAGCAGCTGACAAGAGGAGTACATCTGCTACATTTTTCAGTCTACTGAAGAAAGTGTTTTCACGTAAGGAAAGATCTCTGAAGGGATTCAATGAACTGCTAATGAGAGGCCAGGTTGGCATTTGTTAAGGCATTATCTGACATGTTTTTGCTTAGATACTCATTGCACCCTCAGGCATAGAAGACTTTACAGAAGAAAGGTAGGTTTAAAAGAGGGAGCTGTCCAGAATCAGAATTTAGACTATCAGGTTAATAGAAAGTAAATAGTTCAACTACAACACTACAGCAGTATAATCCCAGTGTCAGTGAAAACAACTCTGCAGAAGATTTTAAATATTTCCTTGACAGGCATGTCTTCTCTTTTATAGGAAAGCTATGTAGATCAATCCTACCTTAGGGTTACAATAACCGGAAAAGTGATATTGCCTTTTAAAGAACAATCATGAAAACATAGAAAGCAATTTTATATTGAAGTTTCCCATCATTTCACTATCAGGTATATACTATAATTATAAATAGAACATATACTGTATATATATATATATATATATATACACACATATACTATATATATATATATATATATATAGTCACAGGCGGCTGGGGTTGGAGCCCAGCCAGGACGCAGGAGGACCGGAGGAGGGCTTGTGCCTCCTCCAGACCGTGAGGGGCGACCGCCCTGGTTGTATTGGGGGCCACGGGTAGAGGGCTTGGAAGCCCAGCCCTGTAGGGGCCCGTGGCCACCGCCAGGCGGCGCCCCAATGCCTGAAGAAACCTGGAGCCCAGGAAGTGCTGGGGAGAAGAGGACCTGGAACACCTGGAGGACTTCCAGCTACACAGTTGGTGCTTCCGCCACACGGGGGTTTGTCGACGGAAGCTCCTCAGAAAGCACCTGGAGCCCATCCGGCGTATATAAAAGGGGCCGCCTCCCTCCAGTCGACAGCAAGAGTCGGGTGGAAGAGAACGGAGCTCGGAGGAGAGGAGTGGAGGCGGTCAGAAGGACTGTGCAAGGCATTGTAGTGCGGCCAGGACTGTAAGGGGTGATTGGTGCTGCGGCACTGGGTTTGTGCACTTTTGTAATATATAGTATTGTAAATAAACACGTGTGTGGTGAACCAACATGTCTGCCTGTCCGGGCTGTACCCCACATATATATATATATATATATATATATATATATATATATATATATATATATATATATATATATATATATATATATATATATATATATATATATATATATATATATATATACAGTACCTGTATATATATATAGTACAGTAATATCTCGCTATATCGCGCTTCGACTTTCGCGGCTTCACTCTATCGTGGATTTTAAATGTAAGCACATCTAAATATATATCACAGATTTTTCGCTGGTTCGCCGCTTTCTGCGGACAATGGGTCTTTTAATTTAGGTTACATGCTTCCTCCGTTTGATTGCCGAGTTGATTTCATACAAGGGATGCTATTGGTGGTTGGCTTAGAAGCTACCCAATCAGAGCATGTATTACATATTAACTAAAACTGCTCAATGCTATAAGATATGCTTCCCCCGCGGTGCTTGTTTGCTTCTCTCTATCTTTCTCACTCTCTGCCTGACGGAGGGAGTGTGAGCAGAGGGGCTGTTTGCACAGAGGACACGGACGCTCCTCTACAAAATGCCGCTTTATCTCGGTGCTTCTGTATACTTAAAAGCACGTATTGATTTTTTGATTGTTTGCTTTTCTTAGCGAGCGCTCTCTCTGACATTCTCTGCTCCTGACGGCGCTCCTTTATGACGGCGCCTTTGAAGATAATATATGTTTGCTTTCTTTTAATTGTGAGAAAGAACTGTCATCTCTGTCTTGTAATGAAGCACAGTTTAAACGTTTGACTAAAGGGTGTTATTTCATATCTAGAGGGCTCTAATAATGTTAACAGGGTGAGAGAGTTTATAAGGGCTTAAAATATATAAAAATAACCATACAAACATATGGTTTCTACTTCGCGGATTTTCACCTATCGCGGGGGGGTCTGGAATGCAACCCCCGCGATCGAGGAGGGATTACTGTATACCTGTATATATAAAGTCCAATGTCTGTCTGTTTTCACAGTAGAACTACTTAACAGATTTAGATCAGATTTTTTTCTATAATTTGCTTGAACATTGTGGCTGATTTCATGCTAAGTATTATAGTTAACTTGTAGTACCAATTTATTTAGATAGATAGATAGATAGATAGATAGATAGATAGATAGATAGATAGATAGATAGATAGATAGATAGATAGATAGATAGATAGATAGATAGATAGATACTTTATTAATCCCAAAGGGAAATTTATTTTTACGAATCCGAGAGAGATGCAGCAGACCGAGGGGAGGGGGGAGGATCTCTCACTCACACGCCAGCCTCGGAGCTTTTCTTACATCCATTTAGCAAGTGAACAAGAGAACTACTTAATGGATTTAGGTCTGGCTTTTTTCTAGAATTTTATTGAACATTCCATGTTTGCAGCAATTTGCTTGAAGCATTTTGCAACTTCTCTCATCGCACTAAGTATCATAGTTCATATATATATATATATATATATATATATATATATATATATATATATATATATATATATATATATATATACAGACACACACAATTGTATAAACCCATCTAAAATGATGCATGTAAGGTAATTCTGAGAATGTAAACACTCCAGTTTATTGAACTCATATCTATGAAAACAGACTTCTAAATACCCAGATTCCCAACTCCATACTTTCAAACAAAATTAATTTTATAGACTCCATTCTGCAGTCAACTGATTGTGCAGAAAACAAAATCCAAGCAAGCACATGTTCAGTTTCTTAAAGTTTCAACTTATTTAAACACTCCACTGACCTTCAATGGATGGCAACCTTTGCACAGTAGACACTTCTAGCTCAACACGACAATACAGAAGCCAAATTAAGCTGCACCTATTTAAATTGACTCTAGAAAGTTTAATTTCTAGCCAGAATCTACAGGGTGGATTATGCAGATCCAGATCATTTGGATGACTTTGATTTATGCAGGGACAATTCCAGTTTGGCGCCTAGACAATTCTTCATGTTGTTAGTTTGCACACTTCTCGATGGTCCGGGATTTTTCGGGTGATTTTCTATGTAATAAACTTAATAAGTTATAGCGTAATGAAAATTGCATAATTAGATCTAGACCACCCTATACATTCACATAGAGTGGTGATATTAATACTTCATAACGGAAGGACCCTCAACCGAATTAGACTGCATAACCTGTATTGCATTCACCAATAATTAAAAATAAAAAAAAATCCTGTTTCTCATATTGATTATATGAATATTAGAACATCAGAAAAATCTAGATGAGAACAACGCTATATGCCCTAACATTCTAGTAGCCTGCTTAATGGCTTCTGAACACTGTCTGGCAGTTGACAGTGTCAAGTCCACTATGATTCTTAAATTCTTCTCTTAAGGCATACTTTTGATTTTCAGACCTCCCATTGTGCATTCGCATTTGTTTGTTATTATAATGCTTTTAACAGTATGTAAAAGTCTTGCCAGAGGATGTTGCAGTTTATGCCTAGGAAATAAAGAGTTGTCACCATCACTTACAAAAGAAATAAAAACTTCAATCAAGTTCAATACGAATCCCAATATTCTCAAGGAAACCAACCCCACACAATAAATAGTGCAGCGTTTAAGATCATGGACATAAATATTTGTGTCATCATTGCATGTTCTATGCCTTGAAGGTGCCATGTGCAGATCGAATGTTGAAATTACCCACATGGAGCAGGAGCTGGCAGCTAGGTAATGTGTAAAAGGTGTCTATTCATCAACGCAGTTCCACTCAAAGGCAGGAGTGAGAGTATTCAGTGGAAGATTGTGACAATGGGGGGGGGGGATGGTGCAAAAAGTGCAAAGTGCTTTTATTAAAAGACAAACCAAAACCAAAGTGTTCAAATAAATAGTGCAGTGTCTCTCAAATAAGTCATTAAATAAATAATCCATAAAAGCCAGTGACCTGTGGAGGTTAAAAACACACTAGAAAAAAAAAATCCTTTAAAACAACGAGGTTAAAAACAATGCCTGGAGACAGTCTTTCTTTAAAAATTTCAGTGCTTACTTATTCCTTACTGGCAACTCCCCTGCTTCTCCCATACAGGCCCCTACAAACATATGCAGCTCCTTCTTTTCTGGTCCGGTAGCCCTCTGATCCCTGAATGCGTCGGGCTCCAGCCAGACCGAGACTTGGGTTCCTTCCCCTGTGGCCAGGGCGCTCAAGCTGGGGCTCAACACGCCCACAGCGTCCTCGACTCTGCTTCCTTCAACGGCCAGTCGATCCTTCTGCTGATCACTCCATCTCCTCAAAACTGCTCAACTGGAGCGACCGCATCAATCTGCCCCCTCCGAGAGTTGGCCAAACACTCCATTGGGGCTCTCCTACCAGCTACCTTCCACCTTCATAGAGCCTGTTCTTGTTCTTTTGTCTTGAGCTGTGGACCTGCTACACCACAAAGATGTATGCCACATAAATTGAGCAAATAAATAGATAGACAGAACTTTATTTGTCCACGGGGGATATTTTGACTTTTAATAAAAGCTTATTAAATAAATACACACAAACAAACTATGGCCTCAACACACACTGGAATGACTAGAAAGAAAGAAAACTTCTGATTTGGCAGATATTATACGGTAAGGCATTATGCAGGTATATTTCTGTTGGTATAAAAGAGCCCCCATAGTGTTTCCTGACACACTTATGCTGAATAAGTCCTCAGTGCTAGTGTGTCAGAGAGAGGATGTGTATTGTTCATAATGACACTCAATTTTGTTTTCATTCTCTCCTTTGCAATGACCTCAAGGGGGATCAGAGTGTCTCCAATAACTCCTGAAGTATTGTTACCAGCCCAGCACACCACATCATAGAAAATGGCACTGGCCATCACAGAGTAATAGAAGATGTGAAGGACATTAAAGGAATGCAGTTTCCTAAGGAAAAAGAGCCTGCTCGGTCCTTTCTTATGTTGTTCCTCTGTGTTCTGAGACCAGTCCAACCTGTAATTGATGTGGACCCCTAAGTACTTGTAGGAATGGACCACCTCCACATCGCCTCTCTAAATAGTGACAATGCAGAGCAAGAAATGACTTTTAGCTAAGTGACAGAGAAACCTAGTGTAAGAATGAGAGCTTACTGTGCAGAATGGATCCATGCCTCCATCATTCAATTGAACATTTTTTATTCCAGCTATTTAGGAATATAAAGTATTATTTCAAAAAATTAAAAAATGGAATCACAAGCACTACTTATTTAAATTTGAATAGACACAGCAGTAATAAGAGTCATCTGTTTCTGTTAAAGCAACCACACTTGCCTCCATGCTAGGATGCCTCCTAAAGTCTAGTAAAGCATGGATGTGGTCAGGCATTATAACACCTCAGCATACCTTTCATTCTATTATGAAGGACAAAATGCCACACTACAGAAGGGTGAGAATAACAAAAAAGTGAAACGTAATAAGTTCTGTTTTATTAAGTTTCTTGGGTTCACCAAAACCTAAGTTGGTTATTAAATGGTATAGTGTCAGGATATCAGGACTTTTACAAATCTGGTACCACACCTAAATGGCTAGGATACATAAACCAGGGTTGAAAAAACCCAAAAAACATGTTGACCTGATCTCCTCTGTAGTTTTAATAGGAACTGACTTCATTTTGGTGAGAGTAGTGACACTGTTAATGAGAAATGAATCAGGATAAAAAAATAAAACAATGCAATGAATTGCATTTTATTCCTTACCACCTACATTTACCTGTTGAAGCCAGGTAATAGAATAAATTATAATATATTTGATATCTCTTGCTTTACGTATACCTTTAGCATTTCTACTATGCCATTCCTTCCTCTCTTAGTTACCTTTCCATAAAGAGTGCTTCTTAGACTCTGTCATTTCAAGGCATGTTGGTCCCATTCTGCCTGCTTTTTGACCACCAATAATGGTAGATGGGCCCCCACTACCTGCTGTGAACACATCAGTCATATTTGTGTGATTACCTCTTGGATTGGCACCTCATCTTCCTGGTTACACATCATTAGTATTTAGAAATTAATTGTCTCCCAGTAAGTTATTAGCATTGCCATTGAAATGTTCCATTTTAAAGTGTTTTTTATAAAGATAAAACTTTCATACTCCTAAATTATTGTGTCATCATCCCTATTACTGCCAAACCTAACTGTTCAGATGGACCAGGAACACACACACTCACACAAACACTTGCATTTTATTTACATCACTTCAAATACAATTCATTCTTTTTCCAATTGGAGTACAAGTAAGTGAAATGACTTTCTCATAGTCACATGGTGTCAGTTGTGGGTTTTGAACCTTCAACCTCAAGGTTTAAAGTCCCAAGCCCTAACCACTACACCACACTGCTATCATTATATAGTAGGTTTATATTATCTAATGCCATGTGATGGAGCAGACTGTGAAAAGTGCTATATGACAGATTGATAAAGTATTGCTACTTGAAAAGAAATGTGTTTGAGCAACATCTGTGTCCCATATAACAGATTATAAACAAAACGTTGGCTATCTTTGCTTTTCCTTAAAAATGCTTTCATTTTAGAAAGTGGGACTTAATGTCCATAACTTTTAAAACACAGATGGTAAAATTAATCAGTTTAATTTATTCCTGTTATTCTTCTGAAGTACAATGAAAATAATCTGTGGCCACTTTACGAACAAGGTATAAAAATATAGTGCAATAGATACATATTGCTAAACTAAATTAAACAAATCATTCTTAATAAACTATTACTACGACAATTTATACCAATAATTCAACTGTAACAGATCAAAATATATTAGATGTAATCATATAACAAATACAAGGAAGAATAAATCACTTCTAAACATTATAAGTAACTCAAATGCACAATGAGCAGCTGCATTGAATCTGCAGTGCGAACTGGGGTTGTAATTGACTATATAGAGGAGTCTTGATCACATGTCAAACACATGACTGTACACAGGTTTACAGATTAATAAGCCAGGGATAAAAACTGTTTGCAAATTACTAAAGCACTGACGGCTACACTATCCCTTTGCTGAATGGCAGTCACCATGATACGAGATGTGCAATGATGGAAAGTGGTTTCAGGCACCTCATATCATAAATGTATTATTACAGATGGAAACCTGCCCTGGTGATGAATGTTTTAACCACCCACTGCTGGGCTTTGCATTCTGTCACAGTGCAGTTGCCCCAACTAAATGTAATGCTGAAAAACTGTTATGCTTCTCTGTGTGTCTGTAGGTTAGTAAGCATCTGGGTGGATAGACTGACTTAGATAGGCTTCCTCAAGTAAAGGGGCCATTGAGTCTTCTTAAGTGAATGTGACAGTACCTCAACAATGTGGACACCTAATGTGAATTAGACCATGAAATGCTAAAATGGAGGAGCAAACTGCTATGACATTAGAAGATTTAACTCCCAACCTATGGTCTGCCTCATCATTATGTTATCAGCAAACCTGAAGACAGATTTTTTTCCACTAATGTGGCAAAAGAGAAATGGGCCGAACCCAAAGCCCTTAGCAAGATTCAGCATCCAAAGCAAGATTGTTTGATATCCACACCCCAAATCTGATGATCTGAGGTTTACCAGTATGAAAGCCCAGGATCCATTTACACAGTTTGATATTTATATGGGCCCAGACTCAAACAGATGTTTGTTTACGTAGAACTTGTTATGTGTCATACCCAACATATCAAAGAGTGCCACAGGCGAGTAGTCATTCAGCCACACAACTGCAGATATGTTTGGCGTTGTGTGATTGCTGATCAGCAAATGCCCTGAGTGTGCAGGTGGCTGGAGATACACTTTAGATCTGCACTTTTACAAGTGGTCTTTAATCAGACAGCTCCTGTCTTCAACTATGAGGAAAGTCAGAACCTGGTCATCTGGTCAAGCTGTGGTTCAAACAGCTATTTGCTCATTTCTGAATACATAATGAACACAGTAAATGTTAATCACATTTGGCGTGAAGGGAATGGTGGTTATTGAACCAATGCCTTTTCTGTTACAGTCTGCTCTTGAGTGAATATCTTCCACATTTGCCATAGTCCTGAGTTATTATCCAGATCATTTTCACCTGAATTATATAGGTTGCCTTCATTGCCTTCTTGTTACTAGTCTGAAATGCTTCTTCACTGGTTTTGAGCATAAAAGGTGAGTGAAATATTTAAAAGCATGTACATTTCACTTATTAAAGGAAACCTATTGTTCATGTGTTATGATCAACTGGACAAATAAACTGTCCCACTGGACCAGTAGTTTTGTCCATGGCTATAAAGAGGTCTTTCCTTAAAACAAAACAGTAGAATTATTGAGGTCATTAGTGTAAAAGATGTGGTGGCACAAAGTGAGTGTCCTGACATCTGACAGTCAAAACTCCTGGAGATGAAGGAAATAGAAGGAAGTCTGAATTAGAGGGGAGACTGGAGTCCAAACCTGAGAGAGATCAAATGTAATAAACATCAGAGCCAAATCACTAAGCAAAAATGGGGTCAATAAAAAAAAGTAAAAAGTCATACACTACATTCTTCTTGGGACTACATTTTACCTTCCTCTACAATATCAAAAGCCATGTGAAAAGGCAAAGAGATCCAAAGAAAGGATGTTCTGCAGTATTGCACTGCAATCGAATAATTTGTGTGGCAAGATGTGCGACAACATGCACTGTGACCATAAACTATATGGACATAGCCATTCAAAGATTGACATGATGCACCAGTGATTGCCCAAAAACACAGTACAAAAAAAGAGATGGGAAAGGAAGATCATGACAGTTAGTTGAGGTTGATGTCAGGATCTGGACTTTGGTTTAGATTTTTTCAGCCTATGCCTTGGTCTCTAACAGTAATGGAGAGTTTAAGATGTCAAAGGATTTAATGGCCATGTCATTTTTTGATTAAGAATGATTTTGAAGATCTTATTTTTGATATAACATTTTCTGGGGGCAGCACAGTGGCACAGTGGTATCGCTGCTGCCTCGCAGTTAGGAGACCCAGGTTCACTTCCGGGGTCCTCCCTGCGTGGAGTTTGCTTGTTCTCCCCGTGTCTGCGTGGGTTTCCTCCGGGTGCTCCGGTTTCCTCCCACAGTCCAAAGACATGCAGGTTAGGTGCATTGGCGATTCCAAATTGTCCCTAGTGTGTGCTTTGTGTGTGTGTGTGCACGCCCTGTGGTGGGCTGGCACCCTGCCCTGGGTTTGTTTCCTGCCTTGTTCCCTGTGTTCGCTGAGATTGGCTCCAGCAGACCCCCATGACCCTGTAGTTAGGATAGAGTGGGTTGATAATGAATGGATCTTCTTCTGGGCATTTTAATTTTGCTAAGGGTGTCACCATGATTTCTCGTTTGTGATGCAGGGCTGCCAGCCAGAACAACTGAATGTATACAAAACCTGATATTATAGCCATGATGGTGTAATGGTGTCATAAATTTACTGTTTATGGACAATTAAAACAAAAAAAAAAAAAAAACTTGCATAATTTTTGATGAAGATATCATTAAATAGAAATTAAGTTCAGTTATTTGATTTTGATTTACATCAAGTATTTTGGATTAGGGTTTATGAAATATTTTGGTTACTGACACTCTTGCTACATTTCTTGATTTACGAGTATGCCTCACATCCTGTCTTTGCTCTTTAAATCCCTTGACTTGTTACTTTGATACACAAATGTGTCGTTTTATCATTAATCACAATTAATAGGACAAAACCAAACTTAAAGTCAAAACAAAAAAAAGTTCAAAACTAGAATCTTTTCCCAAAGAAGTTTGTTTAGATGCTTGAATGCTAAATTATCTTGACAGTCTTTTCTTTAATTAAGTCAAAGTTTGGATGTTGTGAGATCTACACCCTTGTCTTTTAAAATTATGGCCTCCATGATTTTATGAGTCACATAATATAACTCAGTTCATTTTTGTATAGCATTTGACACTAAGTGCACTGTGACAAGTTCTGAGGTAAACTGCAAGTAGAAACTTTTCTAATTACATAACGAGTACATAAAGACACAAAATAGTTTCAAACTGATGAACATGAATGGAGCCCAGCACTATTCATCCACTAAAAATTGCTAAACTATGGTAGGTTGACATTGGAGAAGAGAGTGTGTCAAGTGCCTAGCAATCACATAGCATCATAGAGACTGGTGGTGTTCACAAGAAAATGTTTATATAAAATTTAGACATAATGATGTCAGTGAAATTATAGTAATAAAATGTAATAATGAATATACAAAATAAAAATGCTTAGAAACAAAATGAAGCACACCAAAAATGAATTAGTGACACATTCCTCAAATGTAGATATAGTATTAATTATTTTCTTATTTAGGTGGTGCCTCTAAAAAAAAAAATCAAAAAGAAATACTGACCCGGATATTAAACAGATAACGTATATAAATCATGTATTAAAAAGCAGATGTGGAGGGGCGGTGAGGGAGGCTAACAGCCGCCAGATGTTAAAGCTAGGTTCTGTCCTGATTAACATAAAGGCACTTGGCTGAAAGGATTAAAGTTATGAATCCTAATGCTCTGAATACTCTGACCTTGCAATGCACAAGGGGAAATCTACAATCTATGTCTCAAAGCAGCAGAAAGCACTCTTTAAGGTTACTATGCGAAACAAGGAGGCAAAGAAACCCAAACTGCCTTCACTAATCCAGACAAGATGAAACACCATCAGTTGACAATAGGCAAGGTTAACCTGCTCTCGTGTGGAGTATTTATACAAGAAATGCACCTGACGATTCCGGTATTGCTCATATGAAAACATATATAATGAACATTTGTATCACGCACTATAAAAGGACATGCTCAAGTTAGGTTGATCGGTTAAATGGTCAGAGACAAAGACTACAGTTAAGAGGAGTTTGCTCTGCACAAGGTGAAGTCAGCAGTGTACTAACCTAAAACTCTGTGTTTGGATCATTTTGTTTTCTTATTTAAAGACTGATAACATTGATTCTGATATAATTGGTAAACATCTGGGATGCACAGATAAAATTAAAACTAGATGCATAGAAAGCAGTGAGGAGGGAGCACAAGCTATTTATTTAGACTAGTCAAATTTTAAAATCTGGGCAAATGATTAGCAAATCTATGGGGAAAGTGTTCTGGCACAGGAAGGAAATTGGCCGGGCACTGGGTGTTTAGGCGGGTAAAGAAAACAAGGTCAGAAAAGGAAATAATAAAACAGGAAGACAGATGATTCACGAGACAAAGACAAAATGAAACTAAAAGCCAAAAATCACTAAGCAAAAAAGATGGCAAATTCAAAAATGAAAGCAAGTATAAATGTTTTAGAGGGTATTCACTTTGAAAGAACATATATTATGGCAAAAGTGTTAGATACATATGGCGGCATGGTGGTGCAGTGGGTAGCGCTGCTGCCTTGCAGTAAGGAGACCTGGGTTCACTTCCTGGGTCCTCCCTGTGTGGAGTTTGCATGTTCTCTGCGCGGGTTTGCTCCCACAGTCCAAAGACATGCAGGTTAGGTGCATTGACGATTCTAAATTGTCCCTAGTGTGTGTGCGTGCGCCCTGCCCAGGCTTTGTTTCCTGCCTTGCACGCTGGGTTTGGCTCCAGCAGACCCCCGTGACCCTGTAGTTAGGATATAGCGCATTGGATGCATGTTATATTCATTGTTTTTTGTTAATCTTTTTGAGGTTCAACTGAATTAATGTATAAAATATTGTATTAGTGTACATGGGATGGTGTTCCAGCCAGAATGG
Organism: Polypterus senegalus; assembly: GCF_016835505.1. Taxonomy (NCBI): domain Eukaryota; kingdom Metazoa; phylum Chordata; class Cladistia; order Polypteriformes; family Polypteridae; genus Polypterus; species Polypterus senegalus. Next base: position 25,853,378 of record NC_053167.1, on the reverse strand, counting down.
GGCAAGATTCCTTACCTAGATGGGAGGTCAGCCTTTTTGGAGGCATGAAAAGGAAGGGGCAAATCATTCTGCAATTGCCAGGAGACGTCAGTACAGAACTGGGTACGCTGCCGTCCCGGTAGGCTTGGACTGAGTAACAATAACCAGTTGGGAAGCCAGTGTGATGGTAGGACAGGGAGAGACAACCTGTCCTTCCAACACAATAGGTGGCAGCATCTCTGGGTGATGGTACCTGTCCCCATGGGTCAGCCTTATCAGGTTTCATGGGTACCACCAGAGGGGTGCTGCATATTTCTCATAAACATACATATTATATAATAATTGTATAAATATGTCAACTTATGAAACAAAACAGGTACCTATTCAAATGGCAAGTTTATTCAATAGTTCTTTTACCTGATTAGATACTTTTCCAATTACAGTGGTATTTTGTGTTTGTACCATGTCGTCTCTTTGCATTGTTGAAGTTAAATAACAGTTAAAAATAATAATGCGTGCAACGCAATTAATAAACTGTTACTAAATAAGACGAATAACTAGATTTTCCCAAAGTTAAATATGATTTGAGCCCTGTCTTTAGCTCTTTCATTCTGTTTATATGAAAAATCAGAGTGTAAACGTGTATGCAACTGATTCATTTTCTTCTGTGTTTGCGATACTGTTTGCTTTTTAACTCTCATTTAAAATAAATAAATAAATAAATAAATGTAGGTGATAAAAAAGTCCAGGCAATCCAAAAAAATACGGAAAACAAGAAGAAATATCAATTAATTCACAAACAGTACAAAATTGATAAAGGATCAAAACATATATGAAATACAACTTGTGGAATTAAACATAAGGACAAAGAAGTAAATGTGTAGCACAAATCAGAAAGGTATGGCATGAAAATTTCAAAATGTTAAAGAATATCTATACTTTAATTAAAAAATGATCTCTTAACTGAAAAATTAAAAAACAATGATTTTATTGACCATAATATAACTTATTAAATTAGTTCAAACAGCCACTGTATTTATCGATAAAACACATTTCTTTCATTGACAAAATAATGTGTAACAATGAAAAACAAACTTATCAACTGTTAGTGTTCATATGTAGCCAATCATACGTGATAAGTATTGAACACAAATACTTACTAATACCAGGTTGTATAAATTCACCAATGAATTAATATCCTTTTGTGGGAATTCAGAACCAACACAATGATGAAAATTCCACAAATACTATTAAATCACTAAAACTACTCTATTTTAAGCACAAAACCAAAAAAAGTAAAAAGTAAATTTTAAAAAGCCACAGCTCAAAACAATTGTGAAACACAATTTGCCTTAAGAAAGACAGTAACAAGTACATTGATAAGAGACAATTTTCCAGTCTTTTGTAAAGCACCACACGTAAAGCATAAAAAATGTGGATTTTTCTCCACTCAGCTTTCCTTATACCTGTTCAGGTAAAGTAGATACCACTTCCAGTTGTCCGCTTATAATGAAACTTTATATCTGTGTGATCAGTAACCTGATCAAGGTCAAATTTTATATCTAAGGATAAGTAATGATCATTTAAAAATGTGAACTATTTATGTCTATTTATGTAATGGTAGTAATGCATATGTAATAATGCTGATACCTGTTAAGATATCATTTCTAGTTATCCGATTAAGGTGAAATTCTATATCTATGTGTTTCTTACCCTAACCAATGATGATAGAAAGTTAAAATTATGTTTTCTCTCCTCATAATGCAATTTCACAAGAAAAACTACTATATAAAATTTAAATGAATTGTTTATTTAAACTATGTACACATTTTTTTGAAAAATTGTGAAATGTGTTCAGGAATAGTACCACTTTCGACTAACGTATGTTGCCCAACAGTTGATATCAAACTTACAATTTGAAATAACAACCATATGCCAAATTTCATTTATCTAGCTCAACTTGTTCTCAAGTTATCACGTTTCTGTACATATGCACAGACAGATACACACATACACACACACAGACATAATTGCAAAAATGGTCAAAACGTGTTCAGGAGCACACAAAACATGGAAATTCATCAAAATCTTGAGGTCAAATTTTTTTACTATTAATATACTTTCTCTATACTATGTATACAAGAAAGTAAAAAAGGTGAAAATTTTTTTGCCGCAAATCCAGCTTTATTTTTCTATGGTTGCTGCCATTTCAGAGCAAAGGTATTAAGTGTTTCCATGCAATGATTCCCAGAATTCCCCAGAATACAGAGTTTTGCTGTGAATTCAGTTATCAGCATATTGTTTCACTCATCACTACTGTGCACCCTGCCTTGGATCAGATTTATCAGGTTTGGAAAATGATGGACTATTAAAAAAAAACAAAAAAAAAAACTGCATTTATACTTTATTTCACTATGTAGCACCCGTGGAGTTAGCCTGTGAATGACAAATCACTTAAAAGGAAAAACATTACAAGTTCTTCATTGCACTGTCCACAACTTTCCAGTGTATTCAATCTCTTATTTATAAACAGACGTCTTCTTTAGTGGTCTTATTTGCTTGTTTCTTTGATAGTTGAGGATGCAGTATAACAGAACTAATACTTATCATTGCAGGAAGACTTTTACTCTAAATTGAAACTCAATGTTTCCAGTCTAATGTGCTTACTTAGTTTGATGGATTTTCTTATACAAGTACATAAAAAAAAAATTAAAAAACAAAAAATCAATAGACCACATATTTTAGTTTTTTCTAGCAACAACATCTGACTTGCTCATTTATGATGGAATCAGAGCACACTGTTGCAATCTGTGTGTTCTTTAACATGTGGCTACATGTGTTGCAAGTGCTTTTGAAGAGAATTTGTGCTCTGAGAGGCATGTGTGAGAATAATGCCACTGATGTTCCAGTCATAATAAATCACTTTGCCATTTGCGTTATTGTGTAGTTACAAGGGGATTTCAACAGTCACTGGCAAAAGAAGAGCTACAGAATTTCTTTGAAATTACATTTCTTTACAATGTTGCTGATCTATTTTTTATTTTTCCTTGTGCTTCTTTGTTGGCAGTCCCATTTGAATATTCATAAATGAATATCAAATTTCTATCTAAGACACCATACATCAATTTGGAGTTGTTTTTATTTTTCCAATCCACATGATTCAGGAAATGTCTAATCCTTTTTTTGATCTGATAGCTTCCATTGTCATAAAAGCATGGCATTTAGTTTTGTTTTTTTTAAATACAAGCTGCTCTGTTGTAATTGGAGGAGCTGGACAATTACATGACTTTTTAATTTCTAAACCTGGGCTGTCAGGAGTGTTTGAAGGTTGATTTATGGTTCACGCATAAGCAAATTTCTGATTCAACACGTGTGCAGATAAACACAGTTCAACAAAAGTTCAATAAAACACAGTTGTTTCGCTAGGTCCTGCCATGGGACATAGCATATAGTGTCTGTCAGTCTCCTTGTATTTTACATAATTAACAAATTGTTGTACCAATTGTCACATTGCTGCGATCAGTGAGTTGCTCATCTTTCATTACTTAGCACAATCTTTATCCAGAGTGATTTGCTTTTAGTTGAGTCATTTTCCAAAGCGACTTAAGATAAAAATGTATGTAGCAGGAAGGTTAACAAATAATTAAAAATTATTTTTTTAACTTACATGACCTAGTATGACAGTTACGACCATGGATCAAAATCAATTACTTTAAGAAATTCATAGCTGAATGACACTTACAGGGTCTAGGAAGTCAGAGGGGTAGAAAGTCCAAAGATGGCTTATGGAGAGAAAATGCACCTGTCACATTCATCTGGGTGTTGTTCAAGCACACCTTTAAAGGGACAATATTCTACATTTGCCCCCACAATAGGTGTAAACCATACCATACCATACCATACCATATTTATTTGTTGAGCGCTTAAAAACACAGCATTACAACTGACCGAAGCGCTGTACAGTTACAACAAGCAGGACTAAAAGCAAAATATTAAAAACAAACATTAAGAGAGAATTAAAACAGAGATACTAAAAACAGGTCAGGGGACCAAATAAAATAGAGAAAATAGCAAAAGGCAAGTGGAAAATGAAACAGGTTAAACCAAGCCTGAACTAAAATGAAGTTTCACAAGTTAAAGCATTCTGATTTTTTTCAGTAGTCAATTAACATGGAACTTTTGTCAGTATTAATTTAACAAAGGTCTGTATAAATTTCTTTTATAAACTGATATTATTGCTTTATATCATTTTTTGTGTCAAGTACTCCATATAGAATGTATATGTAAATCCCATATATATATATATATATTTAAATGTGTGCTTATTTTTATATGAGTTACTTGAACCTCAACTTTTACTTCAAGTGACAAGTCTACTTAGATGTAGAAAAACTGTAAGCTTAGAAGTGAATAACTTTAATTTATTCTGGAGGAAGTGCAGTGGTTTAGATGTTAAAGTTACACAAAAAGATTATTTTTGATTTCTGGCTAGTCATTGTTGGTGTGATGTACAAATGTTTTTCACATATTAACATGTTTTTCCGCACTGGGTTCTTATTTTTCTGTCACATAACAATGAAGTTTACTGCACGTCAGGTTTTTTGGCTAAGTAAATGTACACTGTCATAAACTATTACCCTGTCCACATTGGTTCCTGCCTAATACTGAATACCATTCGGGGAGTAACCATTCCCTCTACTATGCTTCTAAAATTGGTTGAAAAAGTACTGAATTTTTAGGATTGTTTTTCTGTTTTCCAGCATTTTTGTTTTTTGTCATTTTTATAATTTATCCCTGTTCCTTTACCGGAGCTCTGTCTATGTCTTTTCTTCTTCCTGTCACCCCAGTCCTTGTTAATTACAGCTCATAGAAGCTTCCTCAATTAGATGAACAGTTACCTGAGATTTTCTTAGTTTTGACTTAGGCTTTGGTATTCTTGTATCTCAGACTTGACTATTGTTGAACGTGCATGGATTGGGAGCATCCAGGTAAGAATCTTGAGGCAAGCATTCAGAAACTGGCTATTTGGGGAACTGCACTATTCTTTCACCCACAGCCCTGATGTGATCTTGTCACTTCTGGCTCAGCCCTGGAATTCACGCCTCCTCTTCTGCCCTGTGTGGTATTTAAAGAACAGAATCACCGGACATTGGTGTTCATTTGCAACTAGATTCCAAAGAGCATGGAGCTCAGAAGAGAGACAACATTGGATGAGCAATGTGTCCAATTATTTTCCTTTGCTTGGACTTTTTTTCTCTCTATTATAATAAAAAAATCCTGGGAAGGGATGAGACTTTTTAGCCTGGGACGAGACATGACTTTTTCAGAGAGATACTTTCACGTCCCACGAGACTTTGTGCCAAGAGATCTAACCATGCCCAGGGCTGGAAATAAAAGACAAAGAGTAGATGACAAAGTAGAACATCGTAAAGAATTCAAAAACTTGGAGCGGTACACATGCAGAGCAGGTTAGAGATAATGAAAGTATTAAAATTCGAAAGTCTCAAAAAAATGATGGTAAAGATTGCATTAGTACAAGCAAATGGAACTTATTACTCGGTGAAATAACAGAACAGCGAAAAGAGATTGAATATATTGTTCAACTTTAAGTCGGGGACTTATAGATCGTCTAATTCATGTTGCCATCAGGGAAAAGCAGTGTTTCTTCCCGATGAAGAGAGTGTATCCGCGAGAATTAAAAGATTTGTTGTTTGATGAAAGTGAAATCCACAAACGTGAGCGGCAGAAACATGAAGTGGCTGGTGCGTAGCTCAGGCCAGGGATGGGTTGGCGAGCAAAGCGAGCTGGGGGGGTGAAGCCCCCTAGTTATTTTCATATAATTAGCCCACATTAAATGGGGTACAGGCTGGTCCCCAACCCTTAACAATCTCCTTCTTGTTTTTCTGATATTACACTCTCAAGTATTTGGTTGCAGTTTAGTAAAGTATTTTTTTTGTTGTTTTCTTAAATATCCATCCAGCTATATCCTAACACAGGGTCACGGGGGTCTGCTGGAGCCAATCCCAGCCAAAACAGGGCAGAAAATAAACCCCGGGCAGGGTGCCAGTCCACGGGACAATTTAGGATCGCCAATGCACCTAACCTGCATGTCTTTGGACTGTGGGAGGAAACCCACGCAGGCATGGGGAGAACATGCAAACTCCACGCAGGGAGGACCCAGGTAGTGAACCCGGGTCTCCTAACTGCAAGGCAGCAGCACTACCCACTGCACCACCCTGTTTTCTTAAATATATTTATTTTAACTATTTGTATTTTCTTTTTTACTTTTGAACTTTTTAATTTCTTCATTTAAACTATCAGTAATTTTGAAAATTTTATTTTTGTGATTTTTTTTTTTTTTAACAGCTATATTCATTACATTTTTGGGTTAAATCAAATCAATACAAGTAAATGAGAGCATACAACACATTACATTGGTGATTCAGAGATGTACAAGATTATCATTTTGTATATTAAGTTGATCATCCAACCCAGAATTAGTCTCTAACTTGTTTAATGATTTTTTTTGCTCTTGAGGAAGCTATGGGCAATGATGTATGATATCTATCAGTTATTTTTGTGCCTCTTTTGTTCCTCAAATATCTCATCATCGTTGTGAATCTACATACTTGGCAAGACACTGGACAAAAGCAACATTTTTTTAGGCAAGCAGTTGATTTTTGTGACCCCTTTATCTTTGTTATTATAGGGAGCTTAAACTTAGTAATGAACATGAAGTGGAAAAATTGTCAGTGCATAATAGCAGGGATTGTCAGAATCGGCAGAGGCTGATCCACAGAAATTAAAGAAATCAACAACAGAAACAATGGGATAAAACAAGCTTAAAGTAAAGGAACATTAGAATAAAAACAAAAGGCAAAACAACTTGGAAAGGAAATTGAAGAGAACTAAATTCCTTTCTCTAAACAGGAAGTCTTTCCTTGGTAGAATGAAAATTCATACTGTATAATACAGAGCATGTGGCTATACCTTAAATACAATGGCAGCTATGCTGTCACAATCATGGCACAACAGCCAAACCAAAACTCAGACTATATTATGTAGTGGCTTTAAAATTTGTTTTTTTAAACACTTTAACTGAAACTATTTTAGAGCAGAACATATATGCCGTCGCCTTATACATAAGTAAGCAGTTGTAACTATAATGAAAAATGTCTCTCGGTTGATAATAAATTTCACACAAGGGAAGCCGTTGAACAGATTTGGGGGACTTCAGTTAAAAGGCTTGATTTTTGGCAATGCATCAGCAGCAACAATCAAACCTAAAACTCACAGATACTCAGGGCTGCCAGATTTATATTTACCAAACAAACATGAACAAATCCTCCATTGAAACAATCATGAGTCCCCCTGCCAGTGGCATAGTCTGCCAACAGCTGGCATTTCTTTTCATTAGCAAATTCCTGAGTCTTCTAAGAAAAAATAGTACTGTGTCATTTAGCTTTTCCAGATTGGATGGGTGGAAGCCTTCATTCTGAAGCATGGATGATCAGACATATTACCTAATGAATCTAGAAGGCAGAAGGGCTTGCATCATGAGGCTTCAGTCATCAAGCCAAAAGCAAAAAAATACAAAGGTAGGAAGGCGTGGGCAGAATCAGTGGAAGAAAAATATATAGAAAGGTAGAGAAACTGAGAAAACGAATGAGTGACAGAAAACAAGTGATTGAGAGGAGAAACAATAGATAGATAGATAGATAGATAGATAGATAGATAGATAGATAGATAGATAGATAGATAGATAGATAGATAGATAGATAAGGTTATTTGGTAACTCCATCACATTCTTGCTCTGAAATCACAAACATAATGAAACCCAACACATCCACAGGTTCACATGTTGTCCCTTTCAATACTCACAATACCTTATTGGACAGACAGGGACAGTCAAGTTACCAAATACACAGAGAAATACAATTCCTCCTCTATCTCCTTCCACTGTTCCACAATCTTTTTCTTCTGCCTCCTACTGCTGACTCCCCAGCAAAGGTGGAATGGCTCTTTTTATCTTAAACCTGGGAGTACCTCTAGTGCTAGGACATAGTCCATCAGAACCACTTCTGGGTCAGACAGAAGTCCCTTAAAATAGGGATTATAAATCTCTGCAATGTTCCCTGGTGTTACAAAAGCACCCTGACAGACTTGCTCCTTGGAATTCCAATTCCCAGCATACCCTGTGGGTATCCTGCATGGTACTGAAGCCAGGGAAGCTGCCATCTAGTGTATAGGGAGATAAAAAATGAATGTGTTGTTTTCTCCCATGGTCCTTCCATTGTAATGGCATCCTGGCTGGACAAGGAATCATCTCCTTCAGAAAACCTGTCCGTCCAGTGCAGTTCTCATATATTTTTTTCATTAACTTCTATCATTCAACATAATAAATGCATTGTAAAATCTATAGTACAAGAGTAAGATGGAGTATTCTGCACACTGCTTCCAACAAATTTATCATTTTCTCCACTAAAGACTGCATGAGAGATGGGGATGCAGCTTCCACATTGGATATTATGAAATGTGAAACATTCTAGGTTATTTATGGAAGAAGCTCCCCCTTATGTCATTCTATCAGTTATTTCAGTCTTTTATCACACATCTAGGAAACTCCTCATTAAAAAAGAATTTTGCTGACTGTTTTCACATTTTTAATTTAAGAAAACAAATGTGTTCATTGTTCAGGATTTATTATTGCCCTTCTGGCATTTAATACTTCACAAATGGTTAAATTTGAAATAGTGTCAAACAGCTCTACATTACATGGGAATCACGATTTTTGACCAGTATGTGGGAATTCCAACATCTCAGTAGAAGATAAAAGCTGTCTGACATTCTAACCAATTTTAATTCCATAAAAAAATTTGTATCCATGATTAATGCATCACACAATGTAAAAAATTAGGTTTTTATAATGGGTTATGGGGTTGTTTATTTTTTCCTTTTTAATGAAATATGACATCCTGAATATCATTTCAGTGTAACCGCCTGGAGTATTCTGTCAACTAATCATAATTCCCTGAAGACATGCTGCATTTTCAAACATGCAAATGTACTGCAGCACATTAACAAAGCCTAAAAATAGTCTTCTTTTTAAGGATAAAAGGCATTAGCGATTTTTATGCACATCAAAGTCTCAAGGCTTTAAATTAAACTTCGGGTTTTGTGGAAGCCTTTCTACTGGTATCTTTTTTTTTCTATTCATAGCCATCAGCTCTGTGGGCTCAACATTAAGAAAATATTTTTCAAGATACCTTAACCCTGTAAGCAGAGTAGACGTGTTTAAATGCAAAACATACTTTAATAAAGGCGGTATATCGTATGTGGAAAATAAATCACATTGAGACAAAGATTAATAAGTAAATTGTTGTGTCAAAAAGCAGATAACTTGAATTGAAACAAATATGGTGAAAACACAGTGGATTTTCAGTTGTATTGTAACTGATAATAGCTTCATTAAGCACAAGTTACTTAAGTTAATTTATAAAGCAAGTTTAATAACTTACAAAAATAGTGTTGAAACCATCAAAAATATTTTGACTGTATTTCAGTAAAGAACAGCTTTAAAAGAAAGTTGCAAACAGGATAAACAGTGTCCAACATAATGTTATTATACGTACTTTGTGAACAGGAGGAAGTCTATTAGATAGGCAGAGAGATGGAGAAAATGAACAAGAGACAGAAAAATCAGGCAAACCCATAGTCTAGTCACAGGCAGAGGTCAGAATATAAAAAATATAAAAAGAATCCCACATGAAAGCTACAAAAACTAAACCAAATTCATGCCCTACATAGACTTGTTTTAACTGGCCCAGATGATCAAAAAGATTTTTGTTTTCACCATAAATCCAAATGCTTAGATGCCAGAAGCTGTGTGCTACCATCTTATATAAGCGAGACAAATAGAGTATTCTAACTAAATAATATGGCAGAAGCCGCACAAAATGGTGAGACCATACCAAAGCAAGAAGCAACATTGCCTCTTCAGAATAAAGACAGACAACATGAAAAATATGTTTAAAAAGTCCAAGAAAGGAAAACCCCCAATTATTACAGAAGTCATATGCATGAGCATGTTGCAAGCACCATGGGACCAATTTAAAGTGACTTGACAATGGCTTACTTGTTTGGTCCTTTTATAGCCAGGAGCTGTTCTAAACCCACCTGTCATCAAGTCTACCATTTCTGAGGTTTGGAGTAAAAAGCCCCTAAGAATCTACAAAAATGAGTTAGTTAAGAGCAGCACTTCTGGAAGGTCGACACAGGAGTTTACTATTTTGTCAATCACTTGCCTTATGGATCCTCAACCCATTTCAGCAGCGCTGTCTGATCATTTCACATTGACTGTAATAAAGTACCTTGTGGTAATCATAGAGTTCTGTAAGTGCTCCATTATTAGCTGAACACTTAAATCTTACTCTGGCACTATTTAATAAAGAATACATTTGTCATGGGGAATGCTATTACTTTGGATTTCTTAAATAGACAGATTGTGTCCTACATGGATACACACTCTGTACATGGATGGAAAGAATCTGTTGTCAAATTAGATGGGCCAGCTTGGACTTTACTGTAGAATGCCTATGTGGGCAGCCAGTTGGAAAAGGTCTCTTTGACCTCAAGAGGTTTATTTTCTCCTGGGATGCTCCTGACTAGAGTTTTGTTTTCCTTTCATCTGATGACAGTTCAACAATTAATTTATTATGTCCATCCATCCATTTTCCAACCTGTTGAATCCAAACACAGGGTCACAGGAGTCTGCTGGAGCCAATCCCAGGAACCAATCCTGGGCAGGACACACACATCCACACCCACACTAGGGACAATTTGGAATCACCAATCCACCTAACCTGCATGTCTTTGGACTGTGGGAGGAAACCCACACAGACACGGGGAGAACATGCAAACTCCACGTAGGGAGGACCCAGGAAGCGAACCTGGGTCTCCTAACTGCGAGGCAGCAGCGCTACCACTGTGCCACCGTGCTGCCCTAATTTCTTATGTAAATACTAATTTTAAAAGTTTATATTTGCATTTACCTATGAACTTGTCACAGCACTCTAGAAAATAAAATGATTTGACTTGAACCTGTACTAAAGACTGGGTGTGCAATGCTAAAATGGCATTTTCATCAATAATATATAATAATAAAATTAATTCTCCATCTTTCCTCAGACCAGCTCTGCAGTTCTAATTTGTGTAAATTATGGATGGCATAAACAGCCTGTTAGGTAGCTTCTCTTTGTTTAATTTTTTTGGGCTGAATACATTTTTATTTTGTTTTTGAAACATCGGAAATCTAATAGTACCTTCACCTTTTGTTGGGTAACAGGATATTATTTTAGCATTACTGGAGTCCCAGTTGCTAGGCCATGCTACCCTGGTAACAATGTCATAAAAAATAACTCTCATGGTGCCAGTTAAGCAGGCGCCTCACTAGTCTCTTTTGGTGTAGGCATAGAACTGACATCCTGGCTTTGACCCTTGTTTCCTTCCTTGTCTATGTCTTTGTCTCCTGATCCATCTCTTCCTTTGTTCACCTCTCAAGAGCTGCGTTATTAATTTTTTTTTTTTGTTTTGTGTCCCAGTCTTACCCTTCTTAGTGTCTTCAAGACCCATTCTCTGCCAATTATCAGAACGGTGGCACAGCAACAGCATGAGTCTGGAAGGTGATTGTCTGATGGGCATGCATGATATTACCTATCTATCTATCTATCTATCTATCTATCTATCTATCTATCTATCTATCTATCTATCTATCTATCTATCTATCTATCTTTTCTTTACACAAAGAACGATAGACACTTGGAATAAGCTACCAAGTAGTGTGGTAGACAGTAAGACGTTAGGGACTTTCAAAACTCGACTTGATGTTTTCTTGGAGGAAGCAAGTGGATAGGACTGGCGAGCTTTGTTGGGCTGAATGGCCTGTTCTCGTCTAGATTGTTCTAATTGTTATCTATCTATCTATCTATCTATCTATCTATCTATCTATCTATCTATCTATCTATCTATCTATCTATCTATCTATCTATCTGGGCTGAATTACCTATTCTCATCTAAATTGTTCTTATGTTTGTTTCCTAGAACACTGTACATATGAAAGAGATGAATTCTCATAAGGGATGCAAGAGCCATTTGTTAGTTGGTTAGGTTATGTTAAATTGGTAGAAGTATTTTCCTAGTTATGTTAAAATGTTTGCCTATATACTGTAATAGTGCATATACTGCTCTTTTATAACCCCTGCAAATTAAATTGTAAACGGAATATTATTTCTTGTAATTCTGATTAGAGACTCATTCAGTGTATGATCTGTACTGCTGTTGGTAAGGCATGGAAGGCAAATAGTTTCAATTATACTGAACTTAATGAATATATTGAAGTGAAGCCTACAGTATATAAATTTGTCATAGAAAAGGAGCACACCTTTTAAGTATGGAAATTAACTGAGGTTTAACATGAAAAAGTTAAGAATTTAATGGAACAGAGAAGAAATCTTTTTTTCCCTTTTATTCTGCATGTTTAATAATTTTTTTTAAAGTTTTTGTGATTTGTTCATTTTTTAATTTTCACTAAACTTTTTAAAAACAAACTTGGAATGTAGAATTTCTTTTGTTATGAGTTTGACTCATGCAGGATCCTACCTTGCCAACTCATTAGCTGCTCAATTTTTGGAAACATGGAAAATACACATCTACACAGGGGTTTCACAAATACACTTATGAATGTCAAAGTCTAAAATTCTTGGGGATGAAGGCACTATTTTTCTGGTAAATATTATCCTATGAAACAGTCAATATCATGTCATTAACATTGCTTTGTTTGCATCCTTGATTAGTTCTGTACAATTTCCTTTTTTGGTTAGTTTTTATGACAGGGAGTAAACTTCACAGTGTGAGTTTTTTGAGTTTTTCCTCATAGGCATCACCACTTTCGATATTATTTTCATGGCAGTGGTTAAAAAGTATAAGGTAAGGATGCCTTTTGTTGGGCATATGAGCATGATGTAGGATGTCATTGTTTTGTCATTAAAAAAGAAGATGGTATACAATACTTGACATCCATGCTTTTGGATAAAATCTAAAAAAACAGATCTAGCTAGGGACAAATCAGTATTTGTTTGGTTAATGGACTTTGTCTATTGAAACTTTATTTTAGGTCAGTGTTTTCGAAATTTTGGTGAAAGTTTCCTGTTTGTTCTTTTTTTGGTATTCATCATTCAGTCAGTCGCTGATTATTCTTTTTGAACATTCCTATTGTTTCTTTTTCACTCCATGATCTGCAGTTCTTTCTGCAGCCTTTTTCAGAACATTTTCACCCTCTGTGCGCGCAAATTTACTAGCGTAGTAACTCACCTTTGAAGAAAACAAAGAATCATTTACGCTACTTTGTAGATTGTGACTCAGTTTTCCTTGTAAGTACCTAATGTATGTGAGGCTAGCTAGTTCAAGACTAGACTGACAGTCTCACTAAATTAATATTATATTAAATGCATCTTCTACTGACATGGAAGTATCCAGTTATCTAAAAGCTTAAACTGGGATTCACTTAAATATTTAATGTAGTTTATAATGCAGTAATTTTGACCAGGACGTGTAGGCTCAGTAACTACTTACAGCATTAGGGAGTTATTTTAAAGGCTGAACAGTGAACTCTGAAGCCAACTTTGATTACCTAAAATAAATAATTTTCATTAGATGTCGAAAGCAAAATCTGATCTTGCTATATAGTCAGCTAGTCTTATTGGTATTTTCCAGATAAGTCAAAGAAATCACTGGCATCTTGTTTGTTCTTCAAACCCCTACTGCAGACTTGTTTGTGGCAGAATGAAGCCTTTGAAGCTCTGAACAGGCAGCTAATAAAGAAACGTGTTCATTTTTTAAAAAGAATGGAGAATATTTTTCATAGCTGTTGGTTCATCTGGTAAGAAATAATAAATTGTGTAAATGGCAAAAAAACAACAAAGGTTTCAAAACTTCTGTGATGAGTGGGTAAGAAGCATCAGATATCCAGTTGCCCTAAGTATCTCTCAATAGTGTATTTGTTATGAAATTCCTAGAAAGGAAGGCCAAAATGACTTTACCAGACTCCCACTTCAGTTTTTCTTAAATTACAGGCTGGGTTGCATGATGCCTACATTTGGGTCACACTGAGCCATGAATGACATTTGTACTGAATGAGAAATGGTCTAGATGTGTTGCATTGAGATTGGTTGCTGCTTGCATGGCTGAAATAAACCCCCAGAGGATGATCACTGGATATTCTCCAATGGGGAGCCCAATGGATGACAACTGATTGTGATTCTCCAAGGGAGAACCCCATACGATGACCGTCAGTGATTCTCCATGAGGGAACTGGATGAAAACCACTGCTCTAATCCAAATTATATCTAAGTAAAATGTTGATTACATTTAAATGAATACTTCATAGTTAAAAAACACAAATTAAAACATTCATTAATCAATTATAAATTGTAATAAATTAAACAAACTAGCCAACCTGCGGCGTACGATACGCTGCATAATCAGGCCAGTTTTTTAATAATTTTTAAGCACAGAGAGAAAATGTAACATTTGCAAAATCGGTAATGTAATAAATCAGCAAGAAAAGCAACATTGTAAAAATGCGCGGAACGAACCAACACACAATCGTCCGTGCGGCGTAGCGAGGTGGGAGGGGGGTGTGTACAAAGTGCAGGAGCATCTAAGAAGATGCATGTTTGTCGCGGATGCGAATTGCTGTATGTAGCGTGTACAACACTTTGCTATACTGCACGCGGTCGTGCGTCGTAACCGAAAACTCGGTTTTTAAAGACTGCTCACTTCATTGTGTTTTAACCTCAGTTGTAAAGGAATGTTTTAATGATCCCATGGGATACCCCTCGCAAACAGTTTTACACGCTGCATATGGCGATTCACCTCCGAGAAACATGCATCTATTAACAGTCAACGTGTGGGAGGGGGGTGTGTACAAAGGGTAGGGACGAAGACAGTGAGAGCGTATGAGTCGCACTTAGTGGCAATTCCACGGTTTGCAGCCCGAATGGGGTTCAACGGCTTACCCACGCCTAGACACACGCTCAATCTCATGCATAATTATTTATTGAATGATAAACACTTCTGGAATGACACGGTTGCCTAAAACAGGTTAGTGTGAGAATACAACAGTAAGTGAATGAAAAGATGGAACTCTGGAGAGAGCAAAATACAACACAATAGTGAACCCGCAGCATAACAAACGCCGCATAATTATTTATTGATGGTTGAACACTTCTGGAAAGACACAGGGACACCCCTCGCAAACTGTTCTACACGCCGCATACAGCGATTCACATCTACGACAAACAAACTGTTTTACACACTGCATACAGCGAATCACATCCGCGACATGATTTTTCCTAGATGGTCCTGTCGCATCCACCCTCGCACTTGAAGCATACACACTGCCTGGTAATGTGCCCGGTCGCAAGCCGTGTCCAGCCTCGTTCTCGAAGCATACACACCGCCTGGTCATGTGTCCGCTCGCAAGAGAAACTCACGGAGAGCCGCCCACCAGCTGCCTGTGTGTGTGCCTCTGTCTGTCTCTGGCGCGGCTTTCTCTTGCGCTGCCTCTGTGTGAACCGGTCAGGCACAGAGAAGGTCAGCTGCTGACAGAGCGTCTCGACTGTTGCAGAGCCTGCATTGGTGAAGCAGGTGAGACAGTAATGAAACAGAGGCACAGGGCTTATTGGTTTTTAAAGACTGATTCCTTCATTGTGCTTTAACCTCAGTTTTAAAGGATTGTTTTAAGGATCCCATGGGATACCCCTCGCAAACCGTTTCACACGCTGCATATGGCGATTCACCTCCGTGAGAAACATGCTTCTATGAACAGTCAACGTAGCTCGGAGGTACATGACATTAACCTGACCTGCACTGCATGTGGCCTCTACGACAGACGGATATAAATGACGCCATTTTTTCTGTGTCGTCGCGTCCGAGTTGGTGGGCGTGGCCCTGCGAGTTGTTGTCGTATCCAATGGCCTTGGAGTTGGTGGGCATGGCTCCTTCCTGTGTGCGCCATAGGTGTCTCACTTGTCAGCGGCTTAGTGAATCCACGCCGGAAGCTTTTCATGGTTGTCTTGCCTTAGTGAATTATATATATAGATACTGTAAGAAAATACATCAAGAAACCAAACACTTCAATGAATGAAGAATCCAGAAAAACTACCCAGACAATGAAACAAATAATAAATAACACAAAGGGATAAAAGGGGAAAATCACAAAAAAAAATGAACTCAAAGAAATATAATGAAGAGAGCTAACTAACCAAAGTCACAATTAAAGCCCAATTCTCTTAATTCTCAAAGACAAAGCCATAATTCAAACCACTGAAAAATTCAAAAACAGAGAATCTCAGTTGACCACTAACCTTGATAAAAAAAAAAGTAGTGTGCACACATAGGGGCCTGAAACTCAGCTGGCTAATCCTACAACAACTTGCTGATGGCATGCAGGTGTCTTATATGGGACTCTCAGAAAAATAACTTCAGTGCCTGAGAGCTCCGATTAGCAATAAGCCTTCACTCCTGAACCAACCAGACACAATTTAGGGTGGGGGACTGGAATGAAACTACAAACATAAAACAAAAAAAATAAAAAAATAACCACTGGAAATAAGTGGGGAGGAAAAGAAATAAACAAGGAATATCTTAAACATAGCGATACATGGTTGCAATCTTAACAGCGGAGCTGAGGTTAATGTGGGTAACAGTAATGCAGTTAAAGTAACTAATTATATTTCCAAATAATTTCTAATTTCTTGTAATGACATTACAGTTACTGACTTAACCAGAATTTCATTACTTGTGCTATAGATGCTTCTGAGCAAATAATATGTAAATATCATAAATACCTTGAAGGGCAAGCATTCTGTTTAACATAACATTTAAGTAAATGAGTGTGGCTACCCAATTTGTACCCCTGCCCAATTTGCACTGCACATAGAGTACATTTAATTTTACAGTGCGGTCAGATCTGCACCAATATTGCATGTTATATTACAGCTTTAAAAGTTTGTTTTACTTCATGACTGTCCTGATTAAGAAACTAGCTCTTGTATCTAACTAAGATGGGTTGAAATCTACATTGTCACTTTTTGCATGGCATCATCTGTTGGAATGTATTTTATAATGTATATAGTAATACAATTCATTGCATTTGTCATTCCAACAAATGAAACATCACAAACATTTCTAGTAATAAACTGCATTGTTTCAAAAGTTTGTGATGCACCATATGCTGGAATGAGAAACGCAATTGCACGGACACACAGACAGACACAAAGACACTTATCCATTTATTAAGGTGGATAAATATTTACATTGAAAGATAAGAACTTTCAAGTTTTAAAATGTATTAAAAATATGATTAACATAGAAAATTGAATTCTAGTTAAAGAAAGACAGAGAGAAGTGTGTCTGGGTTTATCTGAGAACTTATATAATTAAGGGTATGATAGCTACATTAATATTTTTGCTCATTTTCCAGTATAGCTGGGGTTCCCAATTAGAAGTAAATTTAGCCACAGGGGATAAATTTGGCCTACTCAGGGAGTCGAGAAGAAAATTTGAAGTAGGTCTACAGTATTTTGTGAATTAGAATTATTATGTGCTATCATTATTGTTATCCATCCATCCATCCATTTCCTAACCCGCTGAACCCAAATACAGGGTCACGGGGGTCTGCTGGAGCCAATCCCAGCCAACACAGGGCACAAGGCAGGAACCAATCCTGGGCAGGGTGCCAACCCACCGCAGGACACACACACCCACACACCCACTAGGGACAATTTAGAATCGCCAATCCACCTAACCTGCATGTCTTTGGATTGTGGGAGGAAACCGAGTGCCCGGAGGAAACCCACGCAGACAGGGGAGAACATGCAAACTCCACGCAGGGAGGACCCGGGAAGCGAACCCAGGTCTCCTAACTGCGAGGCAGCAGCGCTACCACTGCACCACCATGCCGCCCTCATTATTGTTATTTGAACTTAAAATGAAAATGTTAAAAGGAGTATCTTAAAATTTCCTCTTTGTCAATCACTTTATTATGGTAGAAATATAAACTCAAATTACTAAACAGAACATAGATAGATAGATAGATAGATAGATAGATAGATAGATAGATAGATAGATAGATAGATAGATAGATAGATAGATAGATAGATAGAGGATGTGCAGCATTATTCATAATGACACTCAGTTTTGCTTTAATTCTCTCCTTCTCCTCCCTCCAAGGGGTCCAGAGTGCATCCTGTATTTGAGCTTGCCCTTTTAATTAGCTTGATGATTCAATGGGCCTCTCTTGAAGTGATGTTACCAGCCCAGCACACCACAGTGTAGAAAAGAGAGTTTTAGAAGATGTGAAGAATGTCACTTCCCACATTAAAGGAACACAGTCTCCTATGGAAAAAGAGCCTGCTCTGTCCTTTCATATATAGAGCCCAACCTGTCATTAATGTGGACCCCCAAATACTTGGAGGTGTGGACCACCTCTAAATCTACTCCTTGAATAGAGACCAGATATAGAGGTGTTTTGATGCTGTGAAAGTCAATAACTAGTTCCTTGGTTTTGCTGGTGTTAAGATGTAGATAATTCTCTTAGCACCAAGAAACAAACTTTTCCACCTGACTGCTATACTCTGTCTTATACCCTTTATCAATACAGATAAAAAGTGCAGAATCATCTGAGAATTTCTGCAAGTGACATGACCTGGTGTTTTATTAATTGTTTGGAGTGTACACAGTGAAAAGAAAATCAGACAGGCCTGTTCCTTGTGGTGCTCCAGTGTTGCTCACATCCATATCAGAGACACAGTCCTTGAGTCTCACAAACTATCGTCTGCCTGACAGATAGTCCATTATTGAGGATACCACAAGCTCATCCACCTGCATATCTCTGAGCTGCTTAACAAGGATGGCTGGATGGTATTGAAGGCGCTGGAGAAATCAAAAAAACATAATCCTCACAGTGCTGCCAGCTTTGTCCTGGTGAGAATAAGCTTTATGGATCAAGAGGGGGTAAATTTACTTTTGTAAAATTGCCACATGGTAAACTGGGTGAAAAATGTTGAAAACTCCTGCTTTACAGCCTCTTAATCAAAGAGGTATTACATTTACAGAGTCAAAAAAGTGCAACATCCAATCTAATGAAAACATTGTTAGCATCAGGTATCGTAAAATGTACTGTATGCCACAATTCACTTTTCTCATGAAAATGGAGAAGTCTTTGTACATTAAAGCAATGATCTTTTTCCTAATTGTCTGTAAATGTACAATAATTGAATACAAATTGTAACTGCTCTCTTTATGATTACTAAGTTCCATTTTTGATAATGTAAAGAACACAGAGACAGGGGAGACACACAGAGACACAGACATATTTACGATTTCACACAAAAAACACTACAGGTAGCTATCCTCACCTGATCAATATGCACATACATCTGCTAGCTACTATGCTAACAATAATTTTAATGTTTACCGACTCCATGTTTGCAAGTGTTTGGAGTCATTTGTTTTATTTTTAAAGTTTTTTTTTATGAGGAATTGTTTTTATGAAATTAAGGCCTCTACTTGCTGGTTGATATGGTTATCATGACATAGAGCTAATGTAAATTATGTTGTTTACTTGAATAACTGCTTCACTCACATTCACTGTCATTGGTTATTTTGTCCTTATTAAAAGAATGAATGAACATATGGGTGTCATCCTGGTACTTTCTAGCTGGTTCATATTTGCGTGGGTTTAGAGAGCACCATAAAAGTAAAGTGATTAGAAATGTGATTACTTTTTTTAGAAAGCAAAGAGTAAAGTAATCCAATGACAATTTGAAAGAAGTAATTGGCAAACTTTAATAGATTAATTTCTTTGAGTAACTCCCCCAACTCTGCTTAAGAGTAGCGCTGTGGACACGTTTAAAGCAAATATTAATTTTTGAAAAAGAGGAGATTCTCACAAAATGAGGAATTTACAAGCATGGGCAAATTTTAGAGAGAGCTTTTATAAGAAATGACTTGTAATTATCTTCAATTACCCGATTTATCTTAATATAAACACATACTCAATTGATTAATTTGTTTTTTGTTTTAATTCACTAAAAATAGCTTAATCAGTAATGTTAGAATCAGAATTGAAACATCATAAGATAATGGGAATTTTCAAATCAGATTTCTCCTCATGCCTTTTTCTTTGATAGCTGCCCTTTGCTGCTTTGAGATCATGTACAGTATATAGGTATTTGTACATTCAGGAAACACTAACTGGTTAATACTTTTTCACTAATAAAAATAGAAAATGCTCAGCATTGTGATCCATAATTTCAGAATACCTGTAAAGGCATTCTTGATGGTTGTGTTTTCAAGGTGACCTAAGTGATCAGACATTTGCTAAAGTTTAGCAAGTTATTGTCACTCACAAGAGTGGTTCTCTCGTGCCATTTCTCACATTTCCCACAGCTCCATGAGATGTCATGTTGTGATTAGAACAGTCTGCCTCAAGCTGAAGGACTTGAATGTCTGACCAAGTGTGCAGGGTTTGAAGCAGTGATCACACATTTTATTGTGGAATGGAACATTTTATCATCATTGCAGACTATTTAGAAGTAGAAATGTAGCCACTTTTTCAAAGGTTTAATTGGTTTTTCAACTTTTTTTAAATTGATCCATCTGAAAATGAGAGAAGATTCTGTTTCCTTACCCCCATATCTCTTATTGACATGTTATTTTTTTAGACAATGATCCATGTCACTATCATTTCTAATTTCCTCATTAAACAGAAGTGACTGACTAAACACATCCTTGCCCTCTCATACTATACAAGGATCACAAGGATGATTTTTAATTGGATATAATTGTCACCATGCATAACTTTTTATTTCAGTTCTTTTTTTTTCTCAAAAGAGCAGTGGGAGTGTCTGAGTTTATCAAGTGAAGCTTTGTGGGTCATGGACTTGATTTTATGGGCTAGATTGTCATTTTATTCTAATTTTTGGATTGTGCCTTTTTCCCAGTTTTACCAGAACAGTGTTCTTATAATGTAAAATGCATAGTTTCACCCATATAACAATATTTTTTTCCTCACTCACTTCTTTTTCCTCTCAGGGTGTCACTTCAGTCTTGGGCCAAGCAACTTGAAGGTATGTGATATGGCCTCACAGTATATAATAGATGAAACACCATTATAGGCCTTACTTACTTGATAAATAATTAGACCTAGACAATTTTGTCTGTTTGTTAATAAGAAGGTGCAGTATGGTGTGGGACAGCCAAATGGTCAAAGTTTTCTATATAATTTCTTTATGCAAGTCCCATGCTCAAGGGGTTTGATGTTTTTCAGCATCTTGCTATAGTGGAGTTGTTATTAAATTCCCATGAGGGAGATTCTCTTTGTTGAAGCTCTTGGATTGCATCCTTCTATATAAAAGCGGTCGGGATTGTCCTTCCGTCCCGTGAGTGCTACGCAGGTGTGAAGTTTCACACACGCCCCGTCCATTTTGCAATGCACGATGGGATTTGTAGTTTCGTTTTTTCCAGGTAAAAGATGATTTTCTACTCCAGACTGTGTGATATCTTCTTCTTCTTTCTTACTATATAAAAGCGGTCGGGATTGTCCTTCCGTCCCGTGAGTGGAAAGCGTAAGCGGTATTCCGCTTATCACAGACTTACTACTTGCAGCTTGTGGTACGAAGCGACATGATGTGAGCAAAGTTCTGATGCTCCCAGCATCCCTTGCTTTTGTGCGCGATGCGCTGGAAAAATAGACAAAATTATGTCTCTGGAAATAATTAATGTTGATGGAGTACAAATGCCTCACCGCATAGTAAATATCAGGGGGGTTCAAAAGGGCGACCTCAATATAGAAAAAAAGTTTAAATTTCATCACAAAAATAACAAACTACGAGTGTTAAAGTAATACCGCTCAAATGCAATATAACCAAATTAATGAGTTTGTATAAAATATCAAATTGATCTACATACTGAATTGCCTTAAGAAGTGGTCAACTTAAAAGTCGGTCGCCTTAAAAGGCGGGTCAGCCTAGTTATATAATATTTGTTGTACTTACTAGCTTTGTATGTGTCAGAAAGTTTTATTTGGTTGATGTCTAATGCAGACAACTTGCATTTTAAAAATGAAACATTAAATAAAATTACAAACATGGAGTAGAATCAAAGAAAGGAACTAAGACATTAAATGTAACTCCCTAAAGTTCTCACCATTCTCAACAGCAGCATTCCAGCATTTAATCAAACCAAAAGTGGCCACCATTGCCAATCTTATCATCAAATACTTTTGAATATTATTATTATGAAGAAATATTGACTCAACAGTCACTTAGCTCACTTCAACTTAGCCTGTGTAGCTTAAAACAACCTCTTTTGTGGCTTTGAATATCACAGCATCACCTTGCTTCATAAAAACAATTATGAGATATCGGTACTCTGAAATGTAAGATGAGCTCCACCAGAACTGAAGACAGAAACAAAGCAAGCATTAAAATTCAGTGACGACTGAGCGCTTTCACTTCAAGCAGGAAAAAGTACCAACACTACCAAACACAAAGTATGATAAGAAGTATTATCAAAATTTCCAATGAATCACCTTGAGTACCGAGAGAAGCACTCAATTAATTTCATTTTTATTAATATCTTCTCAGACGTGTCTGAAAAAGACTACTGGAGGTCTATCACAACATTGAGCGTTATGCTTCAGCTTCAAGGATCAAATTGCATGTTGTTTCAAGCTCCTGAATTTTAAATGTCACTCTGAAATCGCCTCCTTGCAACCATATTATTGAAAGTTAGTGCAGAAAAAGAATAAATTAATGATACAGAAATGTTAGTTAGGCTTTAGTATCCCAAAATAACCTTTCCTCTTAATTGGTTGTCACTTTCCAAACAGTATATAATGAGAACCTAATTTTTGGAATACACTAAATAATATGTAGGATTATTCTGAAATAAAAGACTTGGGAAGAAACACAACAGATGATTTCCAAAAAAAACAGTAAAGATGCTTTTTGTTAATACTTTTTGTAAAATTTCTTATAGGTTGGTATGAATATCTGACTTATTGGCAGCTTAGCTATAAATAACAGCAGAATAAAATACCATAATACAATATTCTCAAACCTTTCAATTCAGGATTGGGTTGGGGGCTCTAGTACCTATCACAGCAGCATCAGGTGCAAGGCAGGAAAAGCCCTGGACAGAGTGCCATTCCACTCATGCATGCACCCACCATCAGATTCAGACAAGGCTTCACTGGTCACCATAACCACAATGTCTTTGGGACTGTGGGAGTAGCTGGAATGCTCAGAGGGGACTGGGCGGTCTCATGGCCTGGAACCCCTGCAGATTTTATTTTTTTCTCCAGCCGTCTGGAGTTTTTTTTTTTGTTTTTTCTGTCCTCCCTGGCCATCGGACCTTACTCTTTTTCTAAGTTAACTACTTATTTTAATTTCTTATCTTGTCTTTTTATTTTTCTTCATTATGTAAAGCACTTTGAGCTACTTTTTTGTATAAAAATGTGCTATATAAATGTTGTTGTTGTTGTTGTTGGAAGAACACACAAATGACGCACATTATAATAATATAAACACTACATTGACAATGACTGGGTGTGTGATTCCATTTCACCATGCTGGTTCCGTGAGTCAGTAGAGCTAAACACATTGCCACCCAAGTAAAAGGGCACCTCTCATTTTCAAGCAATGCAGAATAATTACTGCCACCTACTTGATAAATTTAGTTTAACATTAGGTCACAGTTTATTAAGCTATGGCTCACAGCCCAAAATGGGCTGCTTAGGATCACAGCTCACAGTTGTATTTAATAGGTCATGTATGCTTTGTGATATGTCTTGCAATGGGTCACCAAGGGTTGTTTAGGCAACTATCATTGCTCCTCCATGATGTTGGCGACAATTTTCCCAGATGGAACCCCTTCCCCCAATTTGACAGTCATCACAGACTGAATCACGAAGACACAAAGGGCTAGATTGGGTCTCAGGAAAAAAAAAGTTTAAGAAATTCTGCATTAGATTAAAAACTTTTATATTTTAATTTCCCAATACAAACTCAGCATGTCTGAAACTTTATCTATACAATCTCCATTTTAATCATATGCTCAAAAATTCTTACATTTCCATCGAAGAGCAGTTTTTCTTATTTCACCAAAGAGTGCTGTGATAGATACCATCTCATATGTTCAACTGCAGGCACTAACAAATGGACAAGGGGCTTTACAAAACAAGAAAGTAAATAGTGCAAGATAAAAAGAAATAGCAATTACAATAGTAGGACTCCCCCAAGTTGCTAGATGGCATAGTGAAGCAGCTCCTCTAAGTCAGCTTGTCTGGGGTTTACCATGAGTTACCTGTGATAGTCCCAACCCAGATGTGCAGGAGCATCTGAGGTCCATCATGAAGACACCAGAGCTTTTACACACAGTCTGGATCACTGTCTGTAATGCCCATAGCATTACCTGGTGCTGTGATTTTGGATTTCAAGCATTTTTGAATTTCTGTTTAGTACAGTTTGGAACACTTTATTTTATTTAATTTTAAACATTAATAAGTAATTCATGATGTTATTTTTTTATCTGAACTGATATGATTAAGTGTAAATGTGTTATTACTTATGAGGGACTGGAGCTCCATCCAAGACTAGACCTGGTGCTGGGTTCTGTATAGGTTTTGGATCCCTGTATTTGATCATGCATGTTCACAAGTCTTCCATACCTTGGACTCTTGTTCAAGGAAGAAAAAAATTATAAAACTGACAACAAACAGTAAAGCAGACGCTGCACCAGACAACAGTGTTAACACTCATTCAGCATCTCTATCTGCAAATTTGTAATTTGTTATCTGTAAACATTGACCAAAAGATGAATGTTGTGGGTAGAAATGATCAACATGAGATTCTTCTGCCGGGTTGTGGAGTTTCTAGATTATCTACTATGATTGTCATAAGGCCAAATAAATGGAACATGAAAGGTCTACTGTAGATGCATATAGCATTTTTTTTAAAATTTGTCATTCACCTCCATCACATTTTTAGTCTGATGTACTAACATAACGGGCCTGGTCTTACAAATCCCTACAAAATCATCTCTGTTCCCACTCTCACATCCAGGTTAGTTTCTTCACAAAAAGTACTTTTTCTTTCCGATTTCATTTCTTCTATAGTAAGTTTCTTTTTCTTCACATTTTTATACCCCATCAACTCCTTATCTTCATTTAGACTGTATCTTAATTGAATTTCTTTTTTTTCTTAAGATTATTCTTCCGAATGGTTATAATTAATAATGCTGTCACACAAGTGCAAATAATACTTAGAGGGGAAACTCATTCATTGTCACTTGCATCTGTGGGGGTTAACCAGAAAAAGGTTCATACGTTAAAAATATTTTGAAAGAAATGAAGCAAAGCACATACATATCAATTCTAATTTCTAAATAAGTGAAGCATTTTGGATCTAACCAGGTTTTCCACTAGAGTCCATGTTGCTAAGACAGGTTATTTTTCAACATGGTTTTCTTACTCATCACTACATTAATTCAACATTTTCATTCAGTGTGCACTCCTCAATCCCCAAAGGATGCTCAAGTTATTTTTTGCTTCCCAGATAGAGAAAGACGCCCATCTCAGTCAGAGCTCAAAAACAATTAGAATAATAATTAGACTAAATGCTTTTATGGGAGACATGCTTTATAAAAATATTTAGATTTGAACACGCAAAACCAAGATTTGAGGAAACGTTATCCCATGCCAGATGTACATGCTTTATTCTGTTTAACTGGCTGTGAGTGGCTTAATTCATTAATTTATTTACTTCAAAGAAATGCTAATATAACACATATGGTCAAGACAGCTCCTAAATCTGAGACTGCTAAAGTAATGAAAAGCATTTCTTTCCTTAGTATGTAGTCCTCACAGTGTAATGTTAATGGATATTTTTTCTTAACAAACAAAAAATGTGTTCACAGCAAGCCAGTTCTTAGAGGAAATATTGCTGTTAAATGTCCCTCTGTGGTGGCAATGCCAGGCAGTATGGTCAGGGCTGAGTGTGTGAGAGAGAGAGAGAGCTCCACTGGTGTCACCAGGAAGTACTCCACTTTGCCTTGCATAGTCTGCGAGAACAGGTAATGGAGGTCTCCCTTACTTAACACTTTAGGAAAGCTGCTTCTGAGAATCCTTGTAATTCAGATACCATGGTTTTATAGCTGACCACCAGCCGTTACCACAGTGCAAAATGTGAGCACTGGGATTTGATTGTGGTGTAATTCCATGGCAATACACTTGGCATAGTTGGCAGGATCTGCATTATGCACATGTGCAGTGTGGTGGCGGTGTTCTGCAGTATGCTGGGGGCTGAGTGAGTGAAAGGCCTCTGCTGACATCACCCAGTAGCACTCTACTTTGCATTAGTTACAGCCTTGACAGAACATGTTATGGAACATGGACACACAGCAAAGATTTGGTCTTATGTGGGATGGAACTGTCTAGGAAAACTTTGAGAATGACACCAACAATAACAATAGCAAGTGTGTAATGAATAATGTGACAGTCGGGTTTGTGAATTTCAATTACAGATCAAGAACTTGACTAATTTTAAAACACATTTAAATGACCTTCATAAAGAAGACTATACAGAAGTTGAGAACACCATAACATGTTCCATCATAAGTCTAGAGGCCTTGGAATAATTAATTGTAACAAAATGCAAATCACGTCTAAAAATTTAGGCGACTTTACATCCTTTGACTCATTCATTTTAAATATTAAAACAGATTCCAACACAATTGTA
Source organism: Polypterus senegalus (assembly GCF_016835505.1). Taxonomy (NCBI): domain Eukaryota; kingdom Metazoa; phylum Chordata; class Cladistia; order Polypteriformes; family Polypteridae; genus Polypterus; species Polypterus senegalus. The sequence goes on along the minus strand of NC_053167.1, from coordinate 25,826,538 downwards.
GTGCTAGTCTACAGACCACCAGGGCCATATTCATTGTTCATGACTGAATTTAGAAACCTTTTATCTGATTTGGCTATAAATTATGATCACATAGTACTGATGAGGGATTTTAATGTACACATTGATGTGGAAAATGACACATTTAGTAAATGTTTTACTTATTTGTTAAATTCAGTAGGATTTTGTCAGATTGTCAAAGGTCCAACTCACAATCATAACCACACATTAGATTTAATTATAACTTACAAAGTTGAAATTCAAAATTTAAATATTACTCCATTAAATTAAGTTATTTTGATCACTACTTAATTACATTTGATTTAGTCCTGCCCTTGCCAACGCACTTTTAGATTAAAACAGTGTGACATCTACAGTAGATTGTAATTCTGCTTCAGAATTTATAGATACTTTGAGTAAGTCGAGTGTAATTGTGGAAAACAATTTAGATCAGTTAACATCACATTATAATGTGACCTTGAGAGATGCTCTGGACGCAGTGGCTCCCCTTAAAACAAAAGTGATCAAAGCACATAGAAACTCACTCTGTTTTAATGAAAACACTTGAGCTTTTAAATTAGAGTGTCAAAAACTGGAGAGCAGATGGAGAACAACAAAGCCACATGTCTTTCAAATTGCATGGACAGAGAGTTTTAATAAATATAAAAAAGCCCCCTTTAAAGCCCGCTCAGAATACTATTCTACAATAATAGCAATAATAAAAATCCTCGGGTACTGTTTAGAACAATTGCTAAATTAACAAGTGAGAATTCAGATCTACAGTGCAAAATACCAACAGATATTAGCAGTACAGACTTTATGAACTTCTTCAATAAGAAGATTAAAAATATAAGGTCCCAGATCTCAGCATCACAGTACAAAGCTTAGCAGACCCTGCCTCACATTACATTCAGCACTTAAGTAATTTTAATCCTGTAACTGAGCAGGAAGTCTTAACTTTAATTTCTAAAATGAAACCTACTACTTGTTTTCAAGATCCAGTGCCAACAAAACTAATAAAAACTGCAATGGATGTTCTTGCAGCGCCTATTCTAAACATCATCATTAGTTCATTATTGCATGGCACAGTACCTGATGCACTAAAAGTGTCAATCATTAAACCATTACTTAAAAAGTCAGACCTAGACCCACACATACTAAATAATTATAGGCCTATTTCAAATTTACCCTTTCTTTCTAAAATACTAGAAGAAGTAGTCGCCATTCAGCTTCAGTCACACCTTACGCATTACAATTTATTTGAGAAATTTCAGTCTGGTTTTCGCACTGGTCATAGTACAGAATCGGCACTAACGTGGGTTGTAAACGACACTCTGATATCCTCTGATGAAGAAAACTCCACTGTAATTATGTTGTTAGACTTAAGTGCAGCATTTGACACCATTGACCATTCTATTTTACTGCACAGGCTAGGAAATGATGTTGGGCTTACAGGCACTGTGCTCGCTTGGTTTAGTTCTTATTTATGAAATCGATTCCAATATGTACAGAAATGTGCTGACAGTACCCCATCATTATACACAGAAGTTAAATATGGTGTCACACAAGGCTCAGTACTGGAACCTTTACTGTTTTCACTTTATATACTTCCACTGGGATGTATCATTAGGAAACATAATGTTAATTTTCACTCATACAGTATGCAGATGACACCCAGTTATACCTTTCATTTAGATCAAATGAAGTTACTCCAATGTTGTCTTTATTTAGTTGTGTTAGTGAATTAAAGGAGTGGATGGATGAGAACTACTTGTCTTTAAACACAGATAAAAAAGAGATGTTAATTGTTGGAGGGAATGACGATGATCACAACAATATTTTGTCATCATTTAACTCAATTTAAATCACCATTAATTTTACTGAGTCAGCCCGCAATCTAGGAGTTATCTTTGACTCTAGCATGTCATTTAACACGCATATTACAAAGTTGTCCAAATGATGTTTTATCCATTTTAAAAATGTTGGGAAATTAAGGAGCTTTCTAAATAAACAGGATTCTGAGAAATTAATTCATGCATTTATTTCTAGTAGGATTGACTACTGCAATGCGGTGTTCACTGGATGTTCAAACTGTTCTTTATACAGCATCCAGTTAATGCAAAATGCTGCTGCAAACTGTGGAATGGTCTGCCTGCTACTATAAGAGTTGCCCCTTCGGTCTCAGCTTTTAAAACTCAGCTGAAGAGTCACTACTTCAGTTTAGCATATCCTGACTAGAGCTGCTGATTAACTGTACAGACTGCATCTCTGATGTTAGTTATTAGCACTAAAACATAAGTAACATGACAGTTATAATTTGTTACTAACCCTCACCTATTCTGTTTCTCTTCTCGGTACTCAAATGTGGCACCTGCCAAGTTGTTTTGCATGACTAAAGTAAAGTCATCCCTGATGGAGGATCGCAGGAATTGTGGGGTAGAGGAGTCCTTTCATCGGATTGGCTGTCCAAGCAATGTTTCAACTGTGGAATGGCCAAAATGGGGAGGCAGCTTGATGGCTAAGGTCTCCTGGGGCCTCATGTATAAACGGTGCGTACGCACAGAAATGTTGCGTAAGAACTTTTCCACGTTCAAATCACGATGTATAAAACCTACACTTGGCGTAAAGCCACGCACTTTTCCACGGTACCTCATGCCTTGTCGTACGCAAGTTCTCCGCTCGGTTTTGCAGACTGGCGGCACCCAGCGTCAAAGCAATGGTACTGTTCCTGTGTGGTTACTCATTATTTTCCTGATGCGGCTTTATAAATACACTGAAACTAACTGCATATTTTTTATTAGTGTAACATATCTGATTGTAATTAACTTGTAACAATATAATGGTCCAGGGAACAGCCATAGTATTCCAAATACCATAACTGCTTTAGTGTTGTTACTCTCACTTCTTCTTCTTCTTCTTTTTCTTCTTCTTCTTCTTCTTCTTTCAGCTCCTCCCGTTAGGAGTTACTACAGCGGATCATCTTTTTCCATATTACTCTCACTGCACCACTCTGAGTATTTATATCACTGTATCTGAGTGTGAATCACAGCAGCAGCTGATTGGAAAGAGAATTATCGATATACAATTTCATGGACACGCTGTCTCAGCCACTGCAAAACGTTTTAAAACCTTTCCTGTACAGACCTCGCGGTTCAGAAACAGTTTCATCCAAGAACTTTAAATGCACTGAATCAATTGCACCTTGAAGAACTGTTTGTATTTATAAGTACAATCACCCCACTGTAAACTTGCACTACAGTTATAATATCTCACAACCTGCGCCACTTTATAAAGCGTATTTACATATGATGACGATATCATTTTTAAGGTGAAATGCAGCAAAATATGTTTATTAAATTATACAGATAAAACTTTAACTTCATTTAAATAATCTATATTCTTCACTGGGAGTGTCGTTAAGGATAGAATAATTAAACATGTACTACGAAGATATTTCAATGTTCTTAAGCGTTTTGAAGAATCGGCTAAAGCTTACAGATGGCTTAACTTCTATTACAGAGCTGATTGTGTGGTGATCGGTTACTTGGGGAAAGAAAAGCACTGACTGCAGTGACGGCTACGCCAATATATATTGAATATAAAACAGAAAGAAAATAACAACACAGCTAAAAGCAGCAGCACAAATTTCGGCAAAAGTTAAATGCTTGTGTCATGAGCACGAGGCGGCTATGCAGTGTCTGCAACGAACGTGGCCATCCACCGTGCATAAGCTATTTTACTGACATTGGCGGGCGAAGGAGCCACTGATTCTTCCTCTGCCCAGTGCCACCACAAGCCTAGAGCCGCCCCTGAGTACTGCTGCAATAAATTATTTCATTGAAGTGAAAAACATGTTTAATAACGTGCTTTAACTCCTATCATCATGAAAATGATATCACGTATACATCTCAGTATTTTAGTTATTCAGAGAGCTGTAATATCACGAATGTAATGGATTCTGTGTCCAGTTGGAGGAAGAGAGCTGGTTTAAGAAGCAAGTAGTGATTCACACACATAGACCACATACGAGTAGAAGATCAAATACAAAACAAAGCATTTAACGTGCTACTTTAATTACAATGTGATTTGAGAAACTGGTTAATTAAACGATTTCAATATGAAGTTTATGATGTTCTACTTTAATGACAAAATAAACTACGTGATTAAAGTGGAAATGTCGAGATTGAAGTTGACATTTCATGCTTTTTTCCCACTGTGTGCCTTTTTTCTCTGTACCCTAATAAGCTTTCATATGACACTCAGACAGTGGGCTTACAACTCTTCTTTTCACGGCAACTTTGATATGTGACTTCTTTTTATTTCGGGCACTGTGCGATTTTGTGAACGTGAGCTTTCAAGTTTCTCCAACATGCTATGTCACTTGATCAACTTCCTTTTGTTGATTATACCACGGTTTATTTGAACAAATAGTATGTTTTTCCTTTGCCTCCACTTGGTATTCACTGAAATTCTTATATTTTCCCCCGTGCTTTTCCCATTGTCTTTTCACAGAAGGCTGAGTTTAAGGGCGATTTATATTCAATTGCATATTCAAAGAGGCGTAATTCTGGGAGGAGTTGGGCGTTGCATAAAGCGTGCGTGCGCGTTAGTTTTCATGCTGATCGGGATTTATGTAGCGGAAGAGCGTGGAAGTTAGATGCGCACAGATTCCTGCATCTGGATTTTTCTGTGCGTAAGCACATTTCGGCTTTTGTGCTTACGCCATGTTATAGTGCGAGTTCTACGCACGGCATTATACATGAGGCCCCAGGACTCTAAACAAATCCAAATCATATTATGTGATATTATCTAATGTTAAATTCTACTCTGTACTTCTAAAATTTTTATTTTTATACTGTATTGAGGATTTGTTCTGTTCTGTGTATTGTATTGTATTGACCCCCTTCTTTTTGACACCCACTGCACGCCCAACCTACATGAAAAGGGGTCTCTTTTTGAACTGCCTTTCCTAAGGTTTCTTCCATTTTTCCCTACAAGGGTTTTTTGGGAGTTTTTCCTTGTCTTCTTAGAGAGTCAAGGCTGGGGGGGGCTGTCAAGAGGCAGGGCCTGTTAAAGCCCATTGCACCACTTATTGTGTGATTTTGGGCTATACAAAATTAAATTGTATTGTAATTGTGTTGTATATTGCAGAAACACAAACGTACAAAAGAAAATAAAATGGCAGGCTGTGTAGGTCAATAAACTTTAAAAGTGTCTCTGCAGAAAGCTTCTAACCTCAGTCGATAGAGCACAAATACAGAAACACTGCATTGGTAAAGCTCTTTATTAAATATGTAGTTGGCTGAACAAATGACCTGACTTCATAAGATGCTATGAAGTACTAGATCTTTTGTTTAAAATTCTCAGTGCTGCCAAATTAAACAGCCTGTTCCTTAAACCGATGGACGCTGCTGCAATGCTAGTGTAACACACATTACAAAGCATTCACAAAATAACTCTCTATAGATGGCTGGAGCAAAAAGAGCCCCACTAATTCTTTTATGGCCATTTGATAAATAGACAGCGCATATATTTCTTAATCTTCATCAATTATTTTTTTTAAAACTAAAATGTAAAATAATCTGATATGTTTCTCTCAAAATAAAACTGGTTGAGGTAAGTCGCCAAAATAAGAACCAAAATGGAAATGGTCAAATTATTAAAACTAAACTGAAAAAAATTAAAAACTAATTAGAAAAATTAATGTAAACTAAAACTTGTAAAAATACTAAAGGTGTTACATAAATTAGTACCAAACTGCTCACAAACCTACTGTAAAACAAAATCATACAGACTTACGACTCCCTCCCAGAGCCAGCAGTCAGAGTGCATAATAGCAATGAACCACTGATGAAGAAGTCTGCTGTAAATATTGATACTAAAATAAGAATTCTGTATTAATTTATCAGATATTGAAAATGAGTAAATTAATCAAGGCAATGCATAGGACCTTCACAATTTGCTTCACTTAGGTGTGAAAATGAAAGAAAATAACATCTTTTATGGTAGCAAAAGTATTTTCTGTCTCCTGGGGATCCACTTTATGTGACTCCCCTCCAAAGTTAACACTCAAAACTGGCCACGACAAGCTGCATGATAGCTTTAATTTTAGCATCCTCAAAATGTCATCTCATAGTTGTATAGGCATCCAAGGTGTTTGACTGGGAAATTATAAACAGTAGCTATCAGAGGAATGTTTTTAATTAAATATTATAAAACAAGAAATTAAAATTTAAAGCATTAAGTGGCTAAAACAAACAGAACACATAGGAGTTCAAACAAATATGTAAGAGCAAGGCAAAATCACTTGCTTGAAAGAAAGCCAAAATCTAATGTCCCAGCAGTGCAAAGAAATGTTAGTATTAATAACTTAAAAGAACTTTTGAGCAATTAGATGTGGAGCACTGTCAGCTCAAATACTGATGTTGGTGAAGAGTCAGACATGAATGCTGTGATAGCTGCTGCTTAGCAAATTATTTATGCTGCTTGCTAAAAAAAAAAAGTGGTCTAGCATTTCAAAATAATCAAATGGGTTTTGTTCCAAACATTCTGGTTTAATACTCAAATTATACAGTTGGGGTCAAAAACACTGCTCTACCAATCCTTGTGTTATCTTACGCACCGTTCATTGTTGTCCAGAATTTCTCCTTGGGGTCATGCCCAACACTGTAACAATGGTGTTCATGCACAAATAACTCTGTCAATAAAAACATTAAATAGGAGTTGAACTCAGCCTTGCAGGAGTGATATAATGATAGCGAGAAATAAAAGACACCCAGCAAGAATGATCCACTGGTGCGTCTTTTCTTGGATCCTGTTTCTAACAGCTAAAAAGTATATTGATCCCGGCTGTGTCATCACAAAGGCAGGGGTTCCTTGCTAAAGGTGCCATTCAATTTGTCTGTGGCTTTGCTTATATTGATGTATTGTCTAGAGTTGGGACGGCTGCTGTGAACACAACAGGAATTTGAGCTCATATGTGGCAAGTTAACTTAAGGTATAAAACAGAAATAAAAATAGAGACATTGTACAAATTTAGTGGTAGCTCTATGCTGAAAATAATGCCAACTCCTTGAGCAATGAGGCCATAAGAGGAAGGAATATTTATGTGTGCTTGTATCTGTGTTAGCACTTTGAGCTACTGTTTGTATGAAAATGTGCTATATAAATAAATGTTGTTGTAGTGTTTTGAAAATCAGAAATCGTATAGAATTTAAATAATCAGTCTCTGACTCCATTCAAATTGCTCCGAGATGTCACACCCCTTCCAGTACAAACCATATAATGGCAGCCATTCCTCAGAAGGCGAAGTCTCAGTCTTGAACTGAGCCTACTACAGGGCAGAGCTCCATGGACAGATCCTTAGCACAGAGTCATCACAGGCTAAACTTCTTTTATTTACTGCTTGTACCATGGAGCGCCTGTTTATTTTGCAGCTGAGACTACTTTTTTTGTTATCAAATGGGTTGGCCAGGATGGCACCCCAGCATTTCTTTTGCCTTTATTTAACATTCATACCTAGTAATATAATTAATAATATTAAAGTAAAAGTACTTGTCAAATGTATTTCCTAATGCAACAGTATAATATGGGATTAGGTGTGCCTACTGAATGTATGTTGTGTTAGTACAAAAATAGTACAGGTCGTGCCGTTTTAATTAAGAATGATGTAGATTATGCTAATTTCTCTTTTAAACAATGTCAATAACAAATTGTACAAATCAAACAATTAACATGTTCTATTATAGATGTGTTGCTAACTGTATTGTATTTGTATAATGAATGAGAGACTGATCAATAACAGAGTTCACGTTCACTGATGATGATTTAGCTCAAACTAGAAAGAATCATGACAGGTGGTACAGTCACACATTTTAAACACCTAAACAAAAGAGAGTGACGGCATCACACTTGTCCTTTTAGCATCAAAATAAAAGAGGCTGGTGGCTTTACACAAACACTTTAGCACTTCCATTCAAATCTACTAAGTTGATTCATTTTTACTTGTACATTGACAACCATGATTCACTTAAAAGCGTCATTCAAAAAGAGCAAATTATTTGCAAATCACCTATCACTATATCTCTGTCATCTGATTAAAAAAAGAAAAAGAAAAACAGCTAGCGGGTTGGGTAATGGATGGATGGAAAGAAAAACAACAATGTGACTATACAATTTAATGCAACACCATGTAAAATATTTCGAATGTTAAATATTTGCTGTAAGAGTAGTAGAGCAACAGTAAAAGTGTCCAGAGCTAAATAAACTTAATTTTGCAGACACATGAAAATATACGAGGTACAGTGATGAAATAACTGTTCTTTGTTACTTTTCACCACTATTAATATATGTTTTTGTGCTTAATTTTTTATTTACTTACTTCTTAAGATTCCTCAATTGCTTCTTTAACTCTTAAACCAACAATAAAATTCAAATAGGAAGGTAACCATCGTCTGACCACCTAACTTGGCCTCATTTACACAGGTTGTTCTGCACCACAAAGATGTATAGGCTGAAAGCAGAAAGGACCAGAATATGAACAGCTAGTGGTGTGCATGAATCAATGGTACCAGGAATCAAAAGAAACTTTTGTCAAAACCAAGGATTAAAGCCAAAAGAAAGCTCAATATCAACACACTTGAAAATCTTGAAGAAGTCCACCAAGTAGGACAGTGAACTAACCACAATTGTGTTTTTTTTATATCATTGTGTTAATGACAAAATTGATTGTGATTTCCCACATCATGCCACAAGCAACCAAAGATTTCATGTAGCAACTAAGTCACAAAATGGCGGCCACCCAACAATAAACAAAATGGTGTCATATAGAATTAAAGATAAGACATCAATAATTTTACACTTTTGATAAAGGCTTCCCATGAGAATATTTAGCTTGCCAAAAGATTTTCCTCATTAGAAACATAAAAGGAAAACTTTATCTTAGGCTAGAAAAATGCACTTTCTTCAGAAACAAATTCAATCTAAATTCATGACTCCAGTGCAGTCATTCTATTATTTGAGCAGCACTCTAAGTAAATGTGGAGGTGAGAATGATGACATCAATAGCAAGATCAATAAGTCTAGTGAAAGCCTTTCCCAACTATCATACCAGATTTACTTATCCTTCAGAGTACTGTCAAATCCAATTTGCTTCATGAGTGTGAGACATAGAGCATAACAGAAAAAGGGGGTGTTAAACTAATGGCCTTCATTAACAGACATATTTGATCACTATGATGGAAAACTAGAGTCTCATTCATTAAAATTTGCGTAGATCTGAATGTGAAAGTATGTGTAAAACAAAAAACACGAAAATATGCCTATAAAATCCTATTATAAAACCTGTACATAAATTTCTATGCAATTTACCCTTTATAAATCACAATAATCTTATAAATATGCATACGTGAACACACCTCAAACCCTGCCTGGTTTGAAGCAACCACATATGGACCATGCTAATCAACCTCAAACACATGCAATCACAGTACTGCAGACCTTCACTGACTGGAAGAGAAGCATCAAAACCCCCACCACCTGCACTTGAGAAGCCCTATGCTGCATTCCACGATCTTGTGTGCAGGAGAATGTGCAGCTTTATAGCTTGCAGTTGCAATGAATAGTACAGCCGGTATGAAAAAGGGAAGGTTCACCCAGTCACCTTACTAATAAGTCAGTCATCAATTGCAGCTTCAGCACAAAGTCCTCTGCCAAAGCTACTTTGCATTTAAATAAATGAATCATGAGTTGACCCTAGCCATGGTGGCACAGTCTTATCTTGGCATCGCAATTGACTTGTACATTGCTGGAAGTAACTCCATACAGTGAACAAAAGCAGCTTCATTCTAGCTAGGTGCCATTATTCCAAAATGAGTTCAGTAAATTCCTCTGATAACATTAAGACAACAGACACTGGCAAAAAGATGTTGTGTTTTATGTATGTACATCCACACCGTACTAATACTGAATATAGTGTCTGATTAGTTGGTTAATGGCCAGATTCCTTAGTGATAATAGGTAGGTAATATATAAACTGATGAACAACTAAAAAGTTGTCCAGTTCAAATATGCAGCATTGGCCCTATTGAAAGGGAGCTAAAATGGAGTCTGTATGTCATTATTGCCACTTTTGAGGCTTCACATCAACACAGTTTACAATACAGGCTAGGTGATATGAATTATTATATGCATGTGAGTTATCATTCATTTGATTTGGTTGCACTTCCCTGTTTGATCAAGGGTGTTGTCTTTCCTGTTTTCTCCAAAATGTTTTATACAGATGGGTCAGAATTGCCGTAGATATGCACAAGTGGTCATGAGCCAACATGGTGCACACGTTAAGTCTGCGTACTACAATCCTCTGCCTTAATTACACTGATAAAGCAGAGTGGCTTACATCCTTTCCACTCATGCAGAGACTGAGCAAAACTAGCTCCAGACATGATAGATGTAAAGGCTTTAAGAAGCAAAAATAAAAACGAACAAAATAAATGAAACCTCATTACTTAATGTGTTATTCTTTTGCCTTAAGGCCTAATGCATGGAAGAGAAGAGAAATGAACAAAGCGTTCCAGTTGGCTTGTTCTATAATCCTCTTTGTATCTGCTTCAAGGGCTGTAAAAGATGTGTAGAATGAAACCAAAATGTTGCACGCCTAATAGCTGGCGGAACGAAAGGCAGTAGTGGTTGTGCATCTGAATAATTTGCACTGTTGATTTAAAAAGCACTTGATATTTCTTATCTCCTTTTCCACATCTGGGCAATTCAACTGCAAGCCCAAATACAACTTCTTTTCATTTTCTGTTATAGACGTGCTAGGAGAGAACACAGAGAAGGTCAAGTGCCCTCCAAGGTGGTAAAGGAAACTCTCACCATGCATATATCAAAGTGCATTAAGTATCCTTAAAACAACTCTGACACATAAGGACATAATGTCGCACAAAACATAAAGAAAGAAATTGACGGTGATAGCACAGCTTTGCCAAAAAAATAAGTAAAAAAAAAAACACTTCTTGCAGCATGAAAAAGTATTTTCTCATGACTTGGCTGTTGGCCAAGTAAGTAACACCGTGTGGAATTGAAATGCGGCTGTCGAGTTTATATCTGGAGGACAGATTGGAAAAGAAACCTGTTTTCCCTGGTGTTATGCAATAACTGAGATGTACCTCACAGGGAACTGTGGGAAAATCTTTATACAGAAGTATTCACTTCAAAGGAATTGAACCACAGTTATTTGACTTGCTGTGCTTCAAAGTAGGTTGTTTTTATTTATTTATTAAAATGTCTTTTGTAAGTAGACACAAGACTGGAGATTTCATTAAATCATTTTCTAAACCGACTGTTTTTATTTTACAGGGTTGTGGCAGGGAACAGCAGCATAAGCTACAAGGCAGAAGCCAGCATTGAAAGAAATATCAGTCCATTGCAGGCTCACATATACACACATTTATACTACAACAACTCATAGTCACAAATTATCCTGACTTGCAGGTCTTAGGGCCACGACCAATACAACTACAACAGATGAAGACAGGATGCAAACCCCAGGCAGATGGCGGCCAGGCTGCGAATTACCCACAGGACTAAAGAAGACAAGATAATGATAAATCTTGATGATAATAGACAACACATGGCAAACTGGTGTTATTGAAGTGGGCATGTACTAACCCTAACCCTAACCCTTAGGAGAAAAGGGCCTCAACTTTAAAATTATCTTAAAAAACAGAGCCATAATCAGTCAAATTTGCATGTATGCTCTTACTTACACAAACAGAAAGACAGGGAAATGAATAAGGACATTTTTCATCACAGACAAAGACTTACTGAGTTGACCAAATGACGATAAAAATATTAGATCAGAATAAACAACTGGAGGTTTGAAACTTGAAAATAAGTACACCTTATGTTACGGACCTAGGAGAGATACTGAACTCATTATTATCTACAACAAGACTGCATACGGAAGCCATTAAGATTAGGTTAAATGTCACAAAGTATGTAGTGCAAGACAAGGGAGGTTATGCTAAAGTTATATAACTCATTAATGAGGACTCTTTAACGGTGACTAGCTTGATTTCACAACTGACAGGTATGAGCTAGAAGGACTTTAACGTTTTAACTTTTAGCAAATGTAAACTGAAGTGTTTAAAATGACGAAGAGAATTTGTACAGTAGATTCAAGCTGTTACTTTGCCCCCATGTCCTTGTTCAAAAATTTATGTCAATGTTTGAAACTTGTTAAAGGTAGGTTTTGTACAAATGTTATAAAGGTTTTCTTCACAAACATCCATAGACACATGGTAGAAATTATCAAATAGATTGTAGGGACATCCAAATCATGACTCAATTTCATTTTAGAGAATCTAGATGAATTGCATTGACAAGCTTGTGTGGCTGAAGGATTGATTCTTGTCCAAATTACTTTAGAATTCTAAGGCATTTAAGCTCTCATTTACCAGCAACACACCAATGAAAAAAACAAAGGCCAGTACACCAAATACACATGCTGTATTAAAAATGTTAAATGCCAATGCTTTCAGTATGAATTTTCTCACCTCAGACATGGACTTGGTGATTTCACCAACTGGTATAGTTACATCAATCAGTCTACTACCATAGACATATCTCAATGGGATAATCTACTGGTGTGAACACTGTGGTTGGCCTTGATGGCCCTGGGAGCTTTGCATACACATGAGATTATGGATATTGTGCAAGGAGGCTTTGGAACATGGAGCGCTCCAGTAAGTAGGCGACACACAGCATGCATCTGACTTGAAGTAGCAACACTTTAGGTAAGCTTTCACATATACTGTAAGGGCATAACGATGCTCAGACATAAAAGGCACATGGTAGCACTCACACACTAACTGTTTTATCTCTTTCTTCCTCTTCAGTGCAAAGAAACTGCCCATTGAGGGCAAATGAGCACCACCCAGAAACTCTAAAACTATCGGTATCAATGTCCCCTGAAGGAATGGTGTCAGAGTATGAGTAGTGTCCCCGCATGTTGGACATTTCCAAACCTGAACCATTTAGCAATGCTTATAGAAGCTAAAACATCAAAATTCTACCTCAAACTTTTCACCAAGTATTAATTTCCACCTTTACTAAGAAAAATAAGGACTTGCTACAATGTGCATCATACAGACCAATCTCTCTTTTGAATAATGACGTTAAGATACTCTCAAAAGTTCTAGCCAGAAGGATTGAGAAAGTGCTCCCAGCTGTAATATCAGAAGACCAAACCAGATTTATAAAAGGCACTTAATTTCTAACCTTTGATGTTTGTTTAATATAATATACTAGCAGAATACCTGCGCTTCACAGCGGAGAAGTATTGTGTTAAAGAAGTTATGAAAAAAAAGGTAACATTTTAAAAATAACGTAACGTGATTGTCAATGTAATTGTCGTAGGCTTATTTTAGTATTGAGAATGATGAGTATGATTGTAAATGTTGTGTATGAGAAATAGACATTTTTAGGATGTAAGGATCTCTTTGTAAACAACGCTTGCAGTTCTGCCCTCAGGTTGTAAAATGTTTGCTGAGCTTACTCTTGAGCATGCAACGTACAGTTGGCCATGTGAGAAGCAATCTTGTGTCAAGTCAATGCCAACCTTTTTTAGAGTCTGGCCCTGTGACTCATTTATTGTCATAGCAAAGCAGACCCTTACTGGAAATTGGAGGTATTTGAATTGGAATGGGAGGTCAGAGGGTATGAGAGGGATGTGAGGAATAAATACAGTCTTCTCTGAGCCTGTTTCAGTGAGGACAGTTGCCTCAATGAGGTTCTTGTGCAGAGATTCGATCTAAAGCCTGGTGCCATTACAAAGTTTTGGTGGTTGTAAGTTTCGTAGTAAAGCGGTGCAGTAAACGAAAAGGCAGGAGTCACCAGTAGGCAGACGTGAAACAAGGCGAACAATAACAGGTTTGAAGCAGTGGAGTAAAAAAGAAGGGAGCAGTGAGCACGAACAGCTGAGGACAGTAAGGAAGCAAGTGAGGAGGCACATGAGCACGGGATATCGTTAATGTATATAGGCAGGGAGCCAACCACGTGCTGGAAAAAGGAAGGGGGACCGGGGGTGGCTCTTGTGTGTGAAATAAGTTCATCACGGGGCACAACACGAAATGAAACATACTTAACGTTTGTAAGTACAGTGTAAAGGATGAGCATTGGAATTGGAAAATAGTAAGGAGAAGTTTCCCATATCTATATATACAGTTTAGGGGGTACACTGCAAGGAATGAGCATGCAAAATTTCAGCTTCCCACATATATGGAAAGTGGGAGAATTAGTGATGATGTGTAGATATATATGTGTAGATAGCAAAATGCCCGCGCTTCGCAGCGGAGAAGTAGTGTGTTAAAGAAGTTATGAAAAAGAAAAGGACACATTTTAAAAATAACATAATCAGCGGTAAAGCAAGGAAGATTCCATAATAAGGAAGGTTGTGTGCACGTAGAAGGGGTGCCTGCTAACATAAAAGGGATATTTGGAGCTGACGGCTTTACTTGTCTGTTGTGGAACAAACGTCGGCCATGGATGGACACTAACGGCGAGTCACCCGGGTGAGACGGACTTCATTCTTCAATAAAGGAACTGTCGCCGAGCCGGTGAGACCGCTTCTTTAAATGTAAATTAAGTAAATGTGTCCGCAGCGCACATCAGGATTGGTCACTGGATTCATTGCAGACTTCCCAGGCCTTGTGATTATAAACTTTTAAAAGAAAGTTCAGATAAAGGACTGGGGAACGTGTGGGGATTGTGTGTGTCTGGGTGTCTAATTTATATGTGTATATAGTTGTAATATAGGTTAAGTACATGTGAATATATTTGCGCCGTTCATAAATAAGATATTCTTTCCATTTCTTTACCTTGCTTTCGTTTTTTCTTGCTTTCTTGCATTGTTTCGTTTTTCGGCCGCGTCTTTATGAAGTTGTGGATTTGCCTGCGAGTATTTAGTGACACCGTGTCTATTAAGTTGTGGATTTTTCTGCGAGTATTTAGCGACAGCATGATGAAGTTGTTTCCGTCTAGTTGCATCAGAAAATGTACCACGACGTCTGACGCGCATCATTTTACTGTTTCCTCACAGCTTGGAGTGCTGCTGACGGATGGCCTTATACGGGCAGGCAGTCAATTACGTGGGAGGCATGGGGATGGAGGATGCAGTATAGGCAGGCAGCCAATTATGTGGGAGATGTGGTGATGGGGGATGCAACTCCGCCTCACACGGCTATCGCCCTATATATATATACATAAGTAGGATTCAGTTATGACCGTTATGCGTAGAATTTTGAAATGAAACCTGCTTAACTTTTGTAAGTAAGCTGTAAGGAATAAGCCTGCAACATTTCAGCCTTCTACCTACATGGGAAGTTGGAGAATTAGTGATGAGTGAGTGAGTCAGTCAGTCAGTCAGTCAGTGAGGGCTTTGCCTTTTATTAGTAAAGATTCACCAATTAAATTTAACTCCCCAAGGACCAAATTATCTTCAGATGCACAAAAAGCTTTTGATATAGTTGAATGGGATTACCTGTTCACCACATTACACAAATTTGAGTTCAGCCAAATATATGTGCATGTATCAAACTACTTTATACTAGTCAAGAAGCCTCAGTTTGTATTAACAACATTATTTCAGACTACTTCAAACTAGAACATGGTAATTGACAAGGCTGCCCATTATCACCTTTACTTTTTGCAATCGCCATTGAACTATTGGCTGTATACTTTTGAGATGCATCAGACATAAAGGGGATTTTCAGAGAAGGACTTGAACAGAAAATATCACAACAGTATATGCAGAAATATTTGATACTGTACTTATCTGACTCACAAAATTCTATTCCAGCACTCCTAAAAGCATTAGCAGATTTTGAAAATATATCTGGACTCAAAACCAATTTGAATATAAGTTTTCATTTTCCAGCACACAATATCGGACTGGTCACCCATTTATTTTAGCTGATCACTTTAAATATCTAAGGGTAAATATCACAAGTAAATAAAAAGCTCTTTTTCCACAGAATTTTGCTGTATGCATGGAAAAAAATAAACAAGACATGAATAGGTCGTCGCTCTGCCCTCCATTTTACATTACCAGAGAGACTCAACATTGTTAAAGTGACCATCCTTCCCAAGCTTCTGTTATTATTTCAAAGTATTCCCATATATGTTCAAAAATCATGCTCAAAACAAGGAGCACCCAGACTCGAACCTACAACCTTTTGATTATAAGGCAGCACTTCTTACCTCTGCACCATCCAAGAAGGCATATCAACTTTCTGTCGAATGACATTTGAGATAGGGTTTTTAACTCATTGACAGCAACATATGCTTGAATAAAAGCGCATGTGTTTATTTGATATTTGGACTAAACTCTTCACACATTGTACACTTCACGTCATTATTACTATAACATGGAAAAAGTTTCTGTTTTAGGCATGTGTTCATCATTTCTCACCTCGCATTTCCTGCCCTACATTTACCCAGATCGTTGTAGACACAGAACACACATGAAATATATATATTCCAAATAATCACATATTATTTACCCTATACAACTGCAGACACCTCACACCAGGTAAAGAGATTTGAGCTAGGAGAATTGCAACTACATTGGAGGGGGGAAGGGATAGCAGACTGCTTTTGCTCTTTTGCTGATTAACACATTCGCAAAACAAAAGACTATGATGAGGAGGTGCAAGGGAATTTATGGTGGTCCGGGCTTATGGCGTTTTTCGTAGGCTTTCAGAGATTCTAGCATTAAGAAATTAGATTCAATCATATCCTCATTTATTTGCAAATCAAATCATTCACACATCCAAAGGGCGACTCTACAATGACCTAAAGTAGAAGGGGGCATGGCACTACCTAACATCCAATTTTATTACCGGGCAGTAAATATATAAGTTATAAGACCTGGACATCGACACAAATCGATGAATATACATAAGGCCAGTCTGTAATAGAAATAAAATCTTGCAGTAGTTCTTTAAATTCCATGCTCTCTGTGCCCCAGTTAACACAAATTACAGTAAATACACTAATAATCCAATTGCCCTTCATTCTCACGGAATATGGAACCAATGAAGGAAGCATGTTAAGACAGAGAAGCTTTAATCTGCACCTCTACATAACAACCACCTTTTTCACCCTCTCAAACATATACAGTATTTAATGTTTGGAAAATATCCAGGATTTAAACATTTAGAGACTTGTACATAGATAATGTTTACACATTCTACAAACAATTACGCTTCAAATTTAACTTCTCATCAATAAAATTCTTCCATTACTTTCAAGCTAGAAAGTTTGCTAAATAGAACCTGCCCGATTTTCCTTAACTCCCACCAAGTTCTATTCCAGAAGAAATATTGACCAGTCTTGATGGCTCTAATAGCATCTCTACAATTTATAAAAATATGTTCAAGTCCCTTCCTTTCACAGACTCCGCAGTACCTTAGGGAAAGGATCTGTCACTAAATATTTCAGAAAGGAAGTGGAAGGCAACCATGCATAGAATACACTCTAGCTCCATGGGCCTCATGTATAACGCCGTGCGTAGAACTCGCACTATAACATGGCGTAAGCACAAAAGCCGAAATGTGCTTACGCACAGAAAAATCCAGAAGCAGGAATCTGTGCGTACTCCAACTTCCACGTTCGTCCGCTACATAAATCCTGATCAGCGTGAAAAGTAACACTCGTGCACGCGCTTTATGTAACGCCCCATCTTCTCCCAGAATTATGCCTCTTTGAATATGCAAATGAATATAAATTGCCCTTAAGCTCAGCCTTCTGTGAAAAGACAATGGGAAAAGCATGGGGGAAAATATAAGAATTTCAGCGAATACCAAGTGGAGGCAAAGGAAAAACATACTATTTGTTCAAATAAAATGTAGTATAATCAACAAAAGGAAGTTGATCGAGTGACATAGCGTGTTGGAGAAACTTGAAAGCTCACGTTCACAAAATCGCACAGTGCCGGAAATAAAAAAGAAGTCACATATCAAAGTCAGCCGTGAAAAGGCGAGTTGTAGCCCACTGTCTGAGTGTCATATGAAAGCTTATTAGGGTACAGAGAAAAAAAAAGGAAACACAGTAGGGAAAAAGCACAAAATGTAAACTTCAATCTCGACATTTCCACTTTAATCACGTAGTTTATTTTGTCATTAAAGTAGAACATCATAAACTTCATCTTAAAATCGTTTAATTAACCAGTTTCTTAAATCACATCGTAATTAAAGTAGCACGTTAAATGCTTTGTTTTGTATTTGATCTTGATGTGTGTGAATTACTACTTGCTTCTTAAACCGGCTATATTCCTCCAACTGGACACAGAATCCATTACATTCGTGATATTACAGTTCTCTGAATAGCTAAAATACTGAGATGTATACTTGATATCATTTGCATGATGAAAGGAGTTAAAGCACGTTATTAAACATGAGTTTCACGGCGCATTGATTGTGTGTGACCTTCGATGAAATAATTTATTGCAGCAGTATTCAGGGGCAGCTCTAGGCTTGTGGTGGCACTGGGCAGAGGAAGAATCGGTGGCTCCTTCGCCCGCCAATGTCAGTAAGGTATCTTATGCTCGGTGGATGGCCACGCCCGTTGCAAAAACTGCATAACCGCCTCGTGCTCATGACACACGCATTTAACTTTTGCCGAAATTTGTCGCTGCGTTTTTAGCTGTGTTGTTATTTTCTCTTTCTGTTTTATTTTCAATATATATTGGCGTAGCCGTCACTGCAGTCCTTGCTTTTCTTTCCCCAAATACCCAATCAGAATTGGGGAACGCTGATTCTTCAAAACGTTTAAGGAACATTGAAATATCTTCGTAGTACATGTTTAATTATTCTATCCTTCACGACACTCCCAGTGAAGAATATAGATTATTTAAATGAAGTTAAAGTTTTATCTGTATAATTTAATAAACATATTTTGCTGCATTTCATCTTAAAAATGATATCATCATATGTAAATACGCGCTTTATAAAGTGGCTCAGGTTGTGCGATATTATAACTGTAGTGCAAGTTTACAGTGGGGTGATTGTACTTATAAGTACAAACAGTTCTACAAGGAGTAATTGATTGAGTGCGTTTATAGTTCTTGGGATGAAACTGTTTCTGAACCGCAAGGTCCGTACAAGAAAGGCTTTGAAACGTTTTGCAGTGGCTGAGACAGCATTTCCTTAAAGCTGTATATCGATAATTCTCTTTCCGATCAGCTGCTGCTGTGATTCACACTCAGATACAGTGATATAAATACTAAGATGATAAGATGATCCGCTGTGGCAACTCCTAACAGGAGCAGTTGAAGGTGCAGTGAGAGTAACAACGCTAAAGCAGTTATGGTATTTGGAATACTATGGCCGTTCCCTGGACCATTATATTGTTACAAGTTAATTACAATCAGATGCGTTACACTAATAAACAATATGCGGTTAGTTTCAGTGTATTTATAAAGCCCCGTCAGGAAAATAAGGAGTAACTACACAGGAACAGTAGCACTGCTTTGACGCTGGGTGCTGCCAGTCTGCAAAACCGAGCAGAGAACTTGCGTACGACAAGGCATGAGGTACCGTGGAAAAGTGCGTGGCTTTACGCCAAGTGTAGGTTTTATACATCGCGATTTGAACATGGAAAAGTTCTTACGCAACATTTCTGTGTGTACGCACTGTTTATACATGAGGCCCCATATGCGGAAAGCATTCAAACATTTAAAATTGTTCAAAATGTTTTCAGGACAAGATTCAACCTTTGAACATTGTAATCTACCTCCGGCCTCAATTGGCCACATGTTCCAAGCATTTACAAAATGAACACCATTTTGGACAAAAATCTTTGAATGCCTAT
The DNA here is from genome assembly GCF_016835505.1 of Polypterus senegalus. Lineage (NCBI taxonomy): Eukaryota > Metazoa > Chordata > Cladistia > Polypteriformes > Polypteridae > Polypterus > Polypterus senegalus. The sequence goes on along the minus strand of NC_053167.1, from coordinate 25,806,672 downwards.
CAGACAGCCTTGATATCACAATCTCTCCTAACCCATTAGCAGCTGTATTTGGTGTACTCCCAGATAGGCTTACAGTGGATAAGGACAACCAAACTGAAATTGCCTTTATCTCACTACCAGCACGTAGACTTATCTTACTCAACTGGAATCCCACCCTACCACTCTTAAGTTAGTGGGTAACTAGTTTGACTCCACTGTTCTTTTGTCTCTTATGTGTATATATTTGGCACAACACATTTTGGTAATAAAATGCATTACATTTGTCATTCTAATAGATGGCACATCACAAACATTAACATTGCTCTTATGAATCCCATATTAAATGGCAAATAACAGCGACATATGCACTGCAATTGTCATTCTAACAGATGGAGCATCACAAACACTTGTACATATGTATAGTCATACAGTACATTGCTGTTATACAACAAAGGATTTTTTGGGCCTTTCCTAAAGCATGACATATCTTCAATTATGGGGCCAAAAAATATATATACTGTAATGAAGGGCTGGGGCTCATGCCTGGCTGGGACACCCCTGCACCATATATACCAGGGGGACAAGGGTGGGAAACCCAGTATCTTCCTCTGGACGCTAGATGGCAGCCTCCCTGGGTTACAGCAGTACCTCAGACTCCCCCAGGGCTTCATGGGGGCTGGAGTCCGGTGCAGCCCTGTTGGGTTCTGCAGGAGCTGCCAAGGGGTGCTGCAGCAGGAGCTGCTGGCCCCTTTTGGGCATTGGTCTTGCCATACCCAGATGTGCAGCCGGATGTTGGCAATCAAGCACCTGGAGCACTTCCGGGTACCCAATAAAGGGAGCCAGCTACCACCTTTCAGGGGCCAGAGTCGGGAGGAGGAGGACAAAGCTTGCTGAGGAGGAATGGTAGTGGGAGAAAAAGGTGCTTGGTGTACTGTAGTGTGCTTGGGACTGTGTTGGGGCTGGAGGGATTACGGGGAAGATGTACCCTCCAACTGAAGAAAAATAAATAGTTTATTGGTTTTACCCGTGCCTCCTGTGTGAATCTGTGTGTTGGGTTGGGCGCAATATAGCGCCTTTTCTTACAATACATATATATATATATATATAGTGGACTATGGCCGGCCATTCATCCCGGCCAATACACCCAGGCCACCAGAGGGAGCCCACCCTGCGACATGGAGATGCCCTGAATTCCAGCAGGGCATCATGGACTATGGAGTTTTAGTGCACAGCCCTGCTGGATAACGTCGGGGCCGCCAGGGGACGCTGCAGGGAGGCACAGAGGTTTTTTTATATAGCCCAGAAGTACTTTCATGTCACGAGGATGGAAGAAATAAAGTGCTTCTGGGCTGACGAAGAAAAGGAGTTTTCACCTGACCCAGGAGTGCTGGGTAATCACATGACCTGAGGGATCAGAAGCACTTCCAGGTCATGGACTATAAAGTACTCTGGGAAATCCCAGACAAAGGGGCTGAGTTGGGAGGAAGGGAACAACACGTCTGGGAGAGAAGGATTATTTTTATTGATTTATTATTGTGTTATTGTTTATGAGCATTGTGGAGTGGAGGGTGCTTTGTGCACATTATTATTATAATAAAGTCAAGAATTGGACTTTTATCTGGTGTCTGGCGTCTGAGGGTTCAAGGAAACAACAACGCCCCCTATCTGTCACTATATATATATATATATATATATATATATATATATATATATATATATATATATATATATATATCTGCTTCAAAGAATTTAACAATGCTACTGTTGTGCAAAATTAAATTAAATGTAACTAAAAATGACCACCATTAATGAGATACATGAATCATATAAGCTACATAAAAGGTCAATAGCCATTATCGTGGGAATAACACTATCACCCTTTTTGTTTCATTCACACAACAAGCATGCAGTTTCTGTGGGTCCCCCAGTCCCAGGTACCCCAGCGTGACTTCACTGCATACACTGCCAACATTTAGAAAAAGCAGTTGCTTTTTTTTCTTATACTTTCTCATTGCAAACTGAACCTGAAGCATTTCTTGAGTCTGTTAACTTGTTCTTCAGAGTCTGTCTTTGTTTATTGACTCCGTTTTATGATGTTTGATTCTGGCTTTTAAGTTTGCTTTATACCTGCCCTTTTCCTCATTTAGACTCTTTGCCCATGTCTTGACCACATCTTTGCCTGCTCCCAACTGTATTTTTGTGTCCTCTTGCCAAATAACTTATGTACTCAATTTTGCCTGTAAATGCCTGCTAGCTATTTTTGTTTTCTTCTGCTTTTTAGAATCCTTTGTGTCCATAAATGACTAGCCGCTTAACAAATAGCTGTTGGCATGAAAGCAGAGGAGAAGGCCCCGTATGGGATAGGCAGCTGACTGCAACAAGACAGTATCACACATACAAAAATATGATAAAACCTACATGATCTACCAACATACACCTAATATATATGTGTTTTTGATAAACCTCCTGTTCAAGTCATTGGAATGCTTTGTCCACCTATTTTGCTGAAGTGATGTTAAACTGTCTTTTCTTCTTAAGGAGTGGCAGGTTAGTTTTATTACCTTTCACAACAAAAACCCCATGGGTTTGTGATAGTTACATTTTACCTGGGCAAGACACTGATAAATAGCATACGCAGTCAGAACCTTATTAGCTTTCATATTATGTGTGTGTTCTTGAGGGACTGCATTTGTTTATTTGTGAGCATTAACAAAGATTAATAAACAAGAACAATCAGGCCTCCAAGCAGCTCTTTCTAAGAACTCGAATGCCAAATGTGTTATAGTCCAAAGACTTACTGTATGAGGATTACGTGAAACATATTCTTTTATTTATTGCCATGATCACTGAATATATTTTATTTATAAAAAATGTCCAGGGTAATTTGTCAGTGGCAGATAAGATCATGCTGGAGTAATGGGTATGAGTATATTCTCTGTAATTTTCTGGATGACAGAAATCTAGGTCATATATTGTCTTTTTTAATTGAAAATGTGCAACAATTAATTAAAATTTAAAGATAATTTTTATATAGCACACTTTTATTCATAAACCAAGATAAGTGTATATATTTTCAGGTATTGCTGTGATCCTTACCAGGAGAAGCCATTTCAGCAGATGAGATGAGTTTCTCAAATATAAAAAAATAATGTAAATATTATACAATAACATATACATTACAAAACTGAATACCAAAACACTAGCATATACAAAAATTATACACATGTGCACATATTTCTCTGATTGAGTGGCACGCAAGAAATTCTGGACTATTTGCAGACAATTTAGGAAAATATGGTTTTCAGTTATTGGTTATTCGCATGTCCCTGAGGGCTATAAAAATCCAAACTTAATTAAAAATTAAAATAAAAAATCAACCACATTAATGTTTCATATTTAATATTCATTTAAGTGCAGGTCTATCCAGAAGAGTAGAGATGATAGCAATTTCAGGTGCCAATCAGTGGTATTGTGGTTTTGCCTGTATCCTCTTTTTTAATCTTGATCTCAGTAAAATAAAAAACAACACTATGTAAGTGATACCAAAATGATTCATTAATATAATGATCTCATCATAGAAAGAATTATTGTCAAAAATGTAAGATATTCACCCTGTTCAGTCAATTTATTTCATTGTAGTAGCCAACCATAATCAGGCCGGGTTTTTAATGATTTTTAAGCACAGGGAGAAAATTTACATTTGAAAAATCGGTAATGTAATAAATCAGCAAGAAAAGCAACATTGTAACAATGCACGGAACGAACCAACACACAATCGTCCGTGACTGAAAACTGGCGGACCACCATCGCTCATGTGCCCACCTCGAACTCGTCACTTGAGTCGTTGTCGTCTTTGCACAGTCCAGATGCACCTGTGACTCACGTAGACTTTCCGTGTTCCTGCAGGAGCATCTAAAAAGACGCATGTATGTCGCGGATGCGAATTGCTGTATGAAGCGTGTAAAACAGTTTGCAATGGTGCACACGGTCGTGCGTCGTAACCGAAAACTCGTTTTTTAAAGACTGCTTACTTTATTGTGTTTTAACCTCAGTTGTAAAGGATTGTTTTAAGGATCCCATGGGATACCCCTCGCAAACCGTTTCACACGCTGCATATGGCGATTCACCTCCGCGAGCAACATGCCTCTATGAACAGTCAACGTGGCTCAGAGGAGCATGTGGCCTCTACAACAGACAAATATAAATGACGCCGTTTTTTCTGTGTCGTCGCATCCGAGTTGGTGGGTGTGGCTCTGCGAGTTGTCTTCGTATCCAATGGTCTTGGAGTTGGTGGGCGTGGCTCCTTCCTGAGTGCGCCATAGGTGTCTTACTTGTCGGCGGCTTAGTGAATCCACGCCCCTTCCGGCGTGCTTTTCATGTGTGTCTTGCCTTAGTGTATTATATATATATAGATTTTGTTGTCTGAAAGCATTATAGTGTCCTTTGAATTTTCCATTGTCAGCTTCTATATATAATTTAAACTCTTGACATTTCCAATGTTCTATAAGAAATTAAAAGCAACATCATCTATGTGTTGAGTGCATTGTTCTTTATAAGTTCACATGTCTGACTTGCTCCTGTGCAATTATTTGGGGTGGAGTTTTAAAATGATCACAGTTTACACAATAAGTACATCATCATCTGTATTCTACATATTTCTCTGTTACTATATGTACCATCATGATAACTGTGTTATCCATTCCAAGGCTTGTAGAAGACATGTGTTCTACCAGTTTGAAAAAATCTGGCAATCAATGAACAGTTTGAATTTGAACCAATAGGCGACAGAAAAGCCGAAGAGATAGGAAACAGTTGATACCAAAAGAGCAATTAACTAATACACCAACGTCAAATACAGAAACCAAAAATCATAATTAGAAAGTAGTATTAATTAAAAAAAATCTCCACAAACCTGGGCAATAAACAATTTGACACCATCTTAAATAGCAGCATCCCGATGGTGTCTAGTGATGAGCAAACCCTGTTTATGTGAAAATGTGGAAATGTTCAGGAATTTCAGTGAGCTCACTGAAAAGCACTGAAGTTAATTGTGAAGGAGGAACTGAACTAATTTTAAGTGGACTATGATGGTGTCATGGTCCTTTAAGTGTTTAAAAGGGCTAGGGAAGCATCTACTAACTATGCTGAACAAATTATTGTGGCCAAAAATGTGACCTGAACTGATCAACACAACAAATAGTGGTGTAGTAAGTACCAAAATATAATAAAAATACCAGTGGCTTCAAACAGAAAGAAAACAAGCTATGTACAACATACCTACCATCTTGTTGATCAGTCCACCACGTGGCATTTTGCAGAATTGGACAAGTGTGTATTTCTGACATTCACCGTATAATTATACTATAATTATACAAAGTGTGACTTTGAAAATATTTTTTCCTCCAAGCCAAAAAAGCATGTCAGGTCATATCAAACATTAACACAATGATGATAACATTTTTGGATATTGGTAGACTTGTTAATAATAAAAGAGTCTCCTCATGAACAGACTGTTAACCAGTAACATTACACTGAAATTCTGAGGAATCTGCGAGAAAGCATCAGGAACAAAAAGTGTCCAGACCATGACAGTGCAACTGCACACACCACATTGTCATTTGAAGAGTTTTTGACCAAAAAAATGTGATTGTTGCTTTGCACACACCAGAATATGCCAGATCTCATTCCTTGTCACTTCTTTGTGTTCTCAAATTTAAACTTGAGACTGAATGGAAAAAGACTTGCTATTGTGGACAAAATCCAGAAAAAACTGCAGGAGATTCTAGACACAGTAACAAAAGATGATGTTTCCAGGGAAGGAAGTGGCTCATCTGAAGTTAAGCATTTTGATAGTGACTGAAATGGAACTGCTGTAGTTGTATAATAACTTTTTTTAAACAATTCTGGGAAATTATGGGTCCCTTGTATATGTACAATATACGAGATTCCAGCTTTGCTTTGTCTTTTGTAATGTTTTTGTTTGAATTTGTCATTTGTCCTTGCCTCCCTTGCTTATAGTTTTGTACATTTTTCATCTCTGCTCTCTTCCTCCATCCTTTTGTCATTCAGTGCTCTCAGATGCTGCATTCACTCAATACGTAGTTACCTGAGAGCCCTATATAAGCGATCTGCATATCACAGCTTTTTGCTGTGATCTTAGTCTGTTTTAAACAACTGTCTTCTTTGGCAGTCATTTGTGTTTTGTTTTGTTATTCATGTTGCTCCATGTTTTTAGACCATTTTTGTCTTTTGATTCCCTTGCTGTTGATTTTTTTGCCTGCCATTAGGATTTGTCATTTTTGGACTTGCAGATGTTTGGGCTAAGGTCTATTCAGCTTTCTATTTTATTATTTAACTTAATTCCCTTAGTTAACAAGTTCTTGTTCCTGTCAGACAAACCTGGAAACAAGGAAGAATAACTTAACAACATTTATGTTAGGTAGAATGCCTGATGAGGGGCTGGAGTGGTCTTTTAACCTTGGAACTCTTGCAGATTTTTTTTTTTTTGTTTGTTTCTTTTATTACTCCTGGACATCTGACCTTATCATCGGACTCATCTTTAGAGACTTACATCAGAATATTGTATATAAGGACGCTACTCTACTACTAGTTATATGTCTGTTTAATAAGATCATATAGATTTATTTGTTGTTTTCTCTGTTCCTTACTCATTAATATTCCTGCCTTATAGTATTATTTTTTTTCTTGTAATTTTCTCTTTCAGAAGGCTAGCCAGCAGCCACATAACCATGCCAATCCATTTTAGTACCTGTGATGCAGTTACAGGTACGTGTTCTCTAGCTGTGACCTCCTTTCCATAATCTGCACTGAATACATTTTACCATGGCACATGGTGAAACACATTGAAAAATATACCCATGAATATACCCGTTAATAGCACAAACTGCTGGTGAAGAAATAAGTTTGTTTCATAATTTTTTTAATGACACAAAATTTAGAGTTTCTCTGCAAATTCAATTTTGTATAAATTGTAACATTCATCCCTGAAAATGGACAAAGTTAGATTGACTAGAGTCACATATGGAATTGGTTTTCTTATAGCCTTTGCTGCTGGTTTAAGCTCTGGGCTCCATGAGCCTAAAACTGTGTTAGTCAAGTTCATAAAATGAATGAAATTCAATCCTTTCACATGGTTTTATAATACTTTAATTGTGCCACCCTTACATGTCAGTGAAATACGCTGCCTTCTTTTAATTTACCAGAATCAATTGGCCGATCAGTGAGTGAAGAACATGGAATAGACCCTCTTATTATTTTAATGAGGGTCTAGGTACTAACTGCCGATGCTATGGGACTGGTAGCGCCAACAGCAGCTAGGGTGATGTACAGAAGGACTGGCACATGTTTACATATCGGTGCAGTCTATCGAGAGAGCCCCCTTCCTCAGGTAAAATCAGCAGCAGGCCATGGCAACGACTGAGCTGTATGAGAATATCTTATCTGATTTAGCCAAAAGTTTTTATTGATGCCTAGGAACCAAAAGAAATCTCTGTCATTAAACCAATCTCTTACTGTAGTGCCTCACTCTCTACTATAGTCCACAACATGTCCTGTATTTAATATATGGCATAAGCAAATAGACATCCTGTTAGTTCACCAAAAGCTCCATCCTCTCCATAATAATTAACAAGGCAAAGCTACATGGCTGCATTCATTTTCTTAAGAGATTGCTGAGCTCATATACATTTTAGTCATTAGAAACCTGACATAACATTCTAGAAAACAACATTATCAAGGACACAAGATATCACCATCATTTTTTAACCAGGCAATTATCATTTCATTTGGTGGAAGAATTTCTCCAATCTAGTACTGCTTACCCAGATGTCTCTCTTTCCAGATGTTTTCAGGGACAGGAATCAAATTGTTGCTCTGTACATTTTCTTTTTTATTTCTACCCTTAAAAATATATTTTTAAGCTTCTGAGTTATGTGCTCAAACTATTCATGTAATTACAGCCAACTGTAAGCTGTTAAAATGATTGAAATACCTCTTTTAAAGCATCAACCTAGGCCATGGATAAGTGTAACAATGAGTTCAGATGTGAAAAGGCAATGAATTTCCCTTTAGAATACCTCGTCCACAAAAACGGCATATTATATTGATGGTAGATCATGTATAATGTGTTGTCAGCAGTAATGTATGTATCCTGATATTGTTTCCTTCACTTGCAGAACGTTTTCCCAAAAGGAACTATCTTCTCTATTGTTGTCTGTTGTTTTTCTTTGTAATGATCCATGCCGATTTTATCTTCTTTTTTTTGCATTGCTGCCTTTTTCTCAGTGAAATACATTATCTCACTCAGAGCAGTGTTGCTGTGAATTGCTTATAACTACAGCCCTCATCTTTCATTACTTCTGTACAAGTCTGTGAAGTGAATGTTTTCTGATGTTTATGATGTTTGCCAGTTCTTTTCTGCCTGTAGTCTATTATCGAGTAAAGGTTCTAAATTAATCTGAGGGTGACAAATGTCACTTTTATGACTTTCCTACTGGTGAATAATTTCAAACTGGGTCTTGTTCATTTGAAGAGAATGACAATTGCTTTATAAAAAAATTCTTTTAGATTTATTTTATATTTAACTTACATATTGCTGAAAAAGGCACAGAATGTTGTTCTCTGTTTGGAATGACTGGAGGTCATTGACACTGGAGTTGCTTCTGTTTGGTTCATTCAATAGGATCTGACCAAGTAGCAACCAAATCCATGTTGCAGTATAAAAAGCCAGAGGCAGGAATGTTGCCTTTAACCACTGTTTTGCTTTTTTACAGCTCAAAGTGTACCCCCATGTGTTGTAATACCTTAAGTGTGCACTTCAGTGACTTGCCAAACTCTGAAAGTGCTTCAGGCTTCTGACACCGTGTTGAAATGTGTATCTTGATGAACATTAACTAAACTGGAACAGAATGACTGAACAGCTGCCATGAATACAACAGTTAGTAGGTGGCAGCACAGACATCAATGTTCTGAGCCAGTTGGGTGTTTTTGAAATGTTATGACTTTGGTTCTTTTTTATTTATTTTTATTACATTTTACCATTTATACACATTTTTCTTGTGGAGTTTACTTGGTTCTCTGTGTTCATTTTTAGAAATATTTATATTTTTAAATGTCATCTGTGTTCATTTTTAGAAATATTTATATTTTTAAATGTCATGTTATTTTGTCTTTATATGATACTTTTTAGTCATCTGTGACACGTCTTGTCATATAGCCATTGCCTGTAAATTCAGCACCATTGGGTCTTGGAGTTGTCTGCGGTGCCATCCTACTGCCCATATAACAAATTGCCTCATTTTTCTTAATTAGAAACATACACTATTCTTGAAATGACCAAAAATATCATAAATTTTTACTTAGAATCTTTTATTCTTTACACATTTAAAAGCTACGTGTCTATGTCCATCAATTGCAATTTCAGTCCTTATTCCTATTTAAAAATTATACCTATTATTTTGAAAAAATATAATTTATTTAAGTAAAATCTATCTATGCATTGAATAAATAAATAAATAAATAAATACACACTGGACTGTCAGACCTTGTGCTCTATATCAGGGGTGTCCATCTCCAGTCCTGGTGGGCCACAGTGGCTGCAGGTTTTCATTCTAACACTTTTACTAACACTATGATCCCTGAAGCTTACGAAAAAACTTGTAATCCTGCTCCTCCTTAAATTCTTTCGCAAATATCCATCAGCATCTTTTGTTCTGCAAATATCCCATCCCCCCACCGACACAGCTCAAGTTGCAAAGAAGATTCTCAGAGCTCAAGTGTGTTTATCTCAGTGTGAGGTGCCTGGAATTGTATAGGGTAAATAATATATTGTCATTTGGAATACATGCAATTGATGTGTGTTCCGTGTCTGTAACGATCTTGGTAAATGTAGGATAACAGGAAATGCAAGGCAGGAACTGTTGAACACATAGCTAAAACAGAAATGTTTTTCATATTTTAGTAATAATTGACAAAATGAAGACATGCATTGCACAATGTGTGAAGACTGAAGTCCAAATATCAAATAAACACTTTCACAAAAGGTACAAGTATAACAGACAAGTGCACTTTTATTCAAGAATATAACCGAAGAAAAAGAAGTTGGCTCAGGGTACAAGTTAAATATGTCCCTTGGTTGATGCAGTGGTAACAACCGCTGTCTCAAAACCAAGAGGTTATGGGTTTTGGGTCCTCCAATTATAATTTTGAATAGTGAGCTGCTATTTTTATTATTATATAATAAAAACACACATTTTATTTGAATCTGTAACAGCCTGTGTGAACTTATGGTACTTATGGTAAACATGTCATAAATGTAGGAAGGACGGTCCTTGGGTATGTGGAAACTGTTAACATTTGAAATTTATGATTGTATATAGCATGGAGGGTGGCATGGTGGCGTAGTGGGTAGTGTTGCTGCCTCGCAGTTAGGAGACCCAGGTTTGCTTCCCGGGTCCTCCCTGCATGGAGTTTGCATGTTCTCCCCATGTCTGCATGGGTTTTCCAGTCCAAAGACATGCAGGTTAGGTGCATTAGTGATTCTAAATTGTCCCTAGTGTGTGTGTGTGTGCACGCCCTGTGGTGGGCTGGCTCCCTGCCCAGGGTTTGTTTCCTGCCTTGCGCCCTGTGTTGGCTGGGCTCCAGCCCAGTGACCCTGTAGTTAGGATATGGTGGGTTGGATAATAGATGGATGGATGGGTATAGTATGGAACTCACCTCTCTGTACTATTCTTTCCTTTGCATGTCCTGGAGTACAAAAGAAACAGCACTGTATCCAGCAGGGCTGTGTATAAAGACTCCAATGTCCATGATACCCTGCTGGTCTTCGGGCCACTTTTATGCGGCAGGGAAAGCTCCACCTGGTGGCTTGGGTGTATTGGCCGGGATGAACGGCTGGCCATACACCACAACCTATGTCTATGTTTTTCGTCAGTACTTTGACATCATGGGCCAGAAGGTGCATACTAATTCAGCCTGAGCAGGAACGCTCAAGAATAAAACTGAATTAAAAAAAAAATTCAAGTGACCATAAATTCATACTGGCTGTTACAGGTTCAAATCAAATTTATGTTTTTATAATATAATAGTAATAAAAATAGCAGCTTACTACTCAAAATGGTAATTGGAGGACCCGGGAATCAAACCCACAACCTCATTATTATGATAGAGCAGTTGTTACTGCTGCACCAACCAATCAGACATATCTACCTTGTACCCTAACCCAACTTCTAACTTTGTCAGTAGGGGGGAATTGGATAGCAGGCTGCTTACCACTTGTGCTTATCGACAAATTTGCAACACAATAGACACTAATGAAGAGGTGCGAAGGAATTTAAGGTGGACTGGGATTACGAGTTTTTTCATAGGCTTCAGGGAATCAAGTGCTAATCAGCGAGCAGCTTTCACTGCTAATTAACTCCTTTTCCCTGCAAATTAACTTATTTTCCTTCATTTTAATAGGCCTGTTTTTTACACTAGAATTGCTGAAGCCTATGGGAAAAGTTGTAATCCCAGGAAACGTTAAATTCCTTCACACCTCCTCAGCAGTGTCTTTTGTTTTGCAAATGTGTCGATCAGCACAAGCAGCAAGCAGCCTGCTATCCTATCCCCCCACTTACACAGCTGAAGTTCTCCTAGCTCAAATCTCTTTATCTGGGTGTGAGGTGCCTTGAGTTGTATTGGGTAAATAATATATCGTTATTTGGAATACATACACTTCATGTGTGTTCTGTGTTTACAACGATCTGGGTAAATGTAGGATGACAGGAAATGTAAGGCAAGAAATGCTGAACACATACCTAAACAGAAATGCTTTCCATGTTGCAGTAATAATGACATGAAGTGTATAATGCATGAAGAATTTGGTCAAAATATCAAATAAACATGTCTGCATTTATTCTAGAATATAACCAAAGAAAAAAATCATTCAATTTACATGTTGCTAGCAATGAGTTATAAACCCAAGCTCAAATGTCAATCGACAGATAATTAATATGTCTTATTGGATTGTGCAGAGGTAAGAACTGCTGCCTTATAACCAAAAGGTTGTGGGTTCGAGTCTGACTGCTCCTCATAGTGAGTTGCTATTATTATTCAGTCAGTCATTGCTATTATTATTACTATAATTTAATAAAAACATACATTTGATTTGAGTCTGTAACTCCCGGTGTATATTTTGGCTACTTGTAAAAGTATTCTGTCAGTGATGTTCACATGGTACAACGAACTTGCCTCTCACTCTCTGAGTTGATGGCATTTTCACAAGAGCAGTTGGTGCTGTGGTTAATGCCTGCTCAGAACTATTTGTTTTACCGGCAATCAAAGATACAATGCCCCGTGACCACTATCAGACTGAACAAAGGCAGAACCGTAGCAACAAACAGCTTATTCACAGTGCTTTCGCTGGCTAATAGACTGCTGCACCGCAACACAACTTAGGATGGGAACTTCCACCTGTAGCTCAAGTCTCTTCAGTACGCATGCAATTCTCTGTTTATATCTGGCATTTAATTTTATTTATTTTTTATTTTTAGTTTTAATTGTCCAATATACTCTTTGGAGGAAAATCACCTAATGGCATGATTCAGATGTAAATCTTAATGTATTGTTTGTACTCTTATCATCTTTGGCATTGTGCAGATTTCATGTCATTAGCCCCCTTATCATTCTGAATGCTGTCCAGCGCTAGCCGTACAGTATGTGGGTTGCATGGCTGCATGTGGCCATTTTATTTAAGGGTAGGCCACATGCTCTGGAATAGTATGAACTTTGTTCATTTAAAGGAAAGACTTTTAACAACACTTTCTGACAACTTCTTTTCAAGAGAAAGGATGACTTTTGATTCTGACTTGGACTAGGATTGTCCAATCTTGTCATTGATTGTTGTATATAGTGTATCGATCCTTTCTCAGACATGACTGTTCTCTTTTTTTTGCTCATAATATGTCGCTGACTAAATCTAGCATTAATTCAAATTATTCCAATCTTACCTTTTACAGAACAAATCAAAACATGTAAATGAAATAAACTGATATCAGAAGCTACCCACACTGGCAAAAGGTTAGGGAGAAAAGAGTCCACTACTGCTCATGCCCTGGACTACACTGACCTATCGTGTTTGGTTTGCAGTAAGGCAGACCACAGCCACTCTCCTGCCCTTGTGATTGGTGGCATGTATGTAGTAATGGAGGACCCTCCCATTCCCCTATCCTTGTAATTGATTACATACATGTAGCACAGGACTTATCACATTCATCTTTTGGTACCACTTTAGTTTAAGTACTGCAAAAACATATCTATTATTTATGTATTATTATGTAAGAAGACAACAACAACAAGAACAATTTATCTCTTTTATAGCTCAAATTCACACAAGGAGTGCCTCAATGGGCTTTAATAGGCCCTGCTTTATAAGACTTTAACGTACACTTCTTTGGGTTTTCATAAGACTTGTACAAAGCATCAGTGAAGTGTTTCTTCGTCTCAGCAATGTGATGTACTAACAAAACTTCACTTTGGAATGGTCTGAGGTAACTTAACTGAGACACATTTCTCTTGATGTTACATATTTAGTATAAGACCTGTGAATTCTACATTATTAACAAGTCATTTGACCATCATATCAGTATGCAACATTGCACAGAGATAAATAACCTGTCTACTGATGTTTTATATGTGTTATGAAGACCAAGTGCTCTAAGAACAAAATACAGTGCATCCAGAAAGTATTCGTAGCGCATCACTTTTTCCACATTTGTTATGTTACAGCCTTATTCCAAAATTTATTAAATTCATTTTTTTCCTCAGAATTCTACACACAACACCCCATAATGACAACGTGAAAAAAATTGACTTGAGATTTTTGCAAATTTATTAAAATTAAAAAAAACGGAGAAATCGCATGTACATAAGTATTCACAGCCTTTGCCATGAAGCTCAAAATTGAGCTCAGGTGCATCCTGTTTCCCCTGATCATCCTTCAGATGTTTCTGCAGCTTAATTGGAGTCCACCTGTGGTAAATTCAGTTGATTGGACATGATTTGGAAAGGTACACACCTGTCTATATAAGGTCCCACAGTTGACAGTTCATGTCAGAGCACAAACCGAGCATGAAGTCAAAGGAATTGTCTGTAGACCTCCGAGACAGGATTCTCTCGAGGCACAAATGTGGGGAAGGTTACAGAAAACCTTCTGCTGCTTTGAAGGTCCCAATGAGCACAGTGGCCTCCATCATCCGTAAGTGGATGAAGTTTGAAACCACCAGGACTGTTCTTAGAGCTGGTCGGCCATCTAAACTGAGCGATCGGGGGAGAAGGGCCTTAGTCAGGGAGGTGACCAAGAACCCGATGGTCACTCTGTCAAAGCTTCAGAAGTCTTCTGTGCAGAGAGGAGAACCTTCCAGAAGGACAACCATCTCTGCAGCAATCCACCAATCAGGCCTGTATGGTAGAGTGGCCAGATGGAAGCCACTCTTTAGTAAAAGGCACATGGCAGCCCGCCTGGAGTTTGCCAAAAGGCACCTGAAGGACTCTCAGACCATGAGAAACAAAATTCGGTGGTGTGATGAGACAAAGATTGAACTCTTTGGTGTGAATGCCAGGCGTCACGTTTGGAGGAAATCAGGCACCGCTCATCACCAGGCCAATACCATTCCTACAGTGAAGCTTGGTGGTGGCAGCATCATTCTGTGGGGATGTTTTTCAGCGGCAGAAACTGATAGACTAGTCAGGGTAAAGGGAAAGATGACAGCAGCAATGTACAGAGACATCCTGGATGAAAACCTGCTCCAGAGCGCTCTTGACTTCAGACTGGGGAGATGGTTCATCTTTCAGCAGGACAATGACCCTAAGCACACAGCCAAGATATCAAAGGAGTGGCTTCAGGACAATTCTGTGAATGTTCTTGAGTGGCCGAGCCAGAGCCCAGACTTGAAATGATTGAACATCTCTGGAGAGATCTTAAAATGGCTGTGCCCTAACGCTTCTCATCCAACCTGATGGAGCTTGAGAGGTGTTGCAAAGAGGAATGGGCGAAACTGGCCAAGGATAGGTATGCCAAGCTTGTGGCATCATATTCAAAAAGACTTGAGGCTGTAATTGCTGCCAAAGGTGCACCGACAAAGTTTTGAACAAAGGCTGTGAATACTTAGGTACATGTGATTTCTCAGTTTTTTTATTTTTAATAAATTTGCAAAAACCTCAAGTAAACTTTTTTTAGATTGTCATTATGGGGTGTTGTGTGTAGAATTCTGAGGAAGAAAATGAATTTAATCCATTTTGGAATAAGGCTGTAACATAACAAAATGTGGAAAAAGTGATGCGCTGTGAATGCTTTCTGGATGCACTGTAAGATTGAAAAAATCTGTCCATCTTTCCAGCTTGATTAATTAGTAACAAATGTGTCCTACACTCTGTTTTGTTTATTTTTTCTATAACAAAGTGCTTCTGTTCATATTATAACCTGCAAATGTGTTACTTGTTACATGTAAGACTGAGATAGCTGGCTCTGCACACAATGCTCCCTCATAGTCTGTAACCCAAATGGCTGATTGAGTTGTACTATTGAATCTAGAGGACCTTAGCTCTATCATCAGTTCTTTGAGAATTATAGAGGTGTTCTATTTGAGTAAATTGCTGAATACAAAAAATGGTGCCATGGCACAGATTTGCAACATGGAGTGTAACTTGAGATACTACCACTGTGAACCTGAGAGAGAGAGCCTACCTGTTTTATGAAAAGCTCCTTCACAGTTACCAGCCCAATCAGACACTTACTGATGGAGTTCTCTTTTAGCAGAAAAGGTAATCTATCTGTAAGAGTTTCATCCCCAATTTTTCTGTCATCTTAGAGAGAATATATAAGGATGACATTGCCCTGGGCAAATTCCTGAGCACATACATTTGAATAGGCTCATTACTCTTTTTTAAAATAAACTGCTCAAAAAATTAAAGGAACACTTTTAAAACACATCAGATCTCAAAGGGAATCTATACTGATATAGACTGGATAATGTGTTATGAATGAAAGGATGTTGCATCGTTTGCAAATTATCAACCTACAGAGGGCTGATTTCAAAGACACCCTGAAAATCCATTTTGCTGAAATTTCATTGCAGCAGCTCAGAATTATACTCAGTAGTTTGTATGCCCCTCATGTGCTTGTATGCATGTCTGACAACATTGGGGCATGCTCCAAATGAGACGACAGATGGTGTCCAGGGGATCTCCTCCCAGATCTGGACCAGAGCATCACTGAGCTCCTGGACAGCCTGAGGTGCAACCTGGTGGTGTCAGATGGACTGAAACATAATGTCCCAGAGGTGTTCTATTGGATTTAGGTCAGGCCAGCATGGGGGCAGTCAATGGTGTCAGTTCCTTCATCCTCCACGAACTGCCTGCATACTCTTGCCACGAGGCTGGCCATTGTTGTGCACCAGGAGGAACCCAGGACCCACTGCACCAGCACAGAGTCTGACAAGCGGTCCAAGGATTTCATCCCAATACCTAATGGCAGTCAAGGTGCCATTGTCTAGTCTGTAGAGATCTGTGCGTCCTTCCATGGATATGCCTCCCCAGACTATCACTGACCCACCATCAAACTGGTCATGCTAAACAATGTTACAGGCAGCATAACGTTCTCCATGGCTTCTCCAGACCCTTTCATGTATATCACATGTGCTCAGAGTGAACCTGCTTTCATCTGTGAAAAGCACAGGGCACCAGTGGTGGACCTGCCATTTCTGGTATTCTATGGCAAATGCCAATCAAGCTCCACGGTGCCGGGCAGTGAGTGAGCACAAGGCCCACTAGAGGACGTTGGGCCCTCAGGCCACTATCATGAAGTCTGTTTCTGATTGTTTGGTCAGAGACATTCACACCAGTGGCCTAACTGGAGGTCATTTTTTAGGGCTCTGGCAGTGCTCATCCTGTTCCTCCTTGCCAAAAGTAGTAGTAGTAGTAGTTGATGCTATACTCGGAGTAAAAAGTGTTCCTTTAATTTTTTTGAGCAGTATATATACTTTCATATATCTAAGTATCCAAGGACTGTTTTGCCCAATTACAAGCCTCATAAATGAAGAAGAATCACAGGCAACATATCATCTGAAGTCTTACAATCAAAAGATGAAGCAATAATAAAGACATGGACATCCCCAGTGTCATTATTTGTAAGACAATTATGCTAGCTTCTGCCATTTTAAGTTATTTTTGAACTCATCAGTAATGGCAAAAAGACAATAGCTTGGATCCATTACTTTTATCTTGACTACAATGTGTCAATGACTTGATTATTTAATGCAAGTTAAAATCAGTGTTTTTTGTTCCTTTCTTCCACTACCTCAGTGTCTCTGTCACTAATTTAGAATCAGTACTGACCTAACCTCTCTGAACGATTCTCTTCATCATCTTTGGATTTTCTCCCCAACTCCTCCTCCCAGGTTTTGTTATACTGATGGTGGTCCTTTCCTAACACACTCTCTAACTCTATGTTGTGCTGAGCTGATCTGAACGCTCCTGCAAGGCTGATAGCTCTTGTTCAGAAAAACAACAACCTGTTTTGACTAATTTCCATCCAATTTGAAACTTTATGCATTAAACCCTTTGAGCGGATTGACCACTTAGCTGACTAACATGTAGCATTTTGAACATTTCCAAGCTAACAAAGCACTGAAACTACTCATCTTGACCTCATCAACTACTATACTGTCTCTTTCAACCTGGTAAATGGCTCAAACCTTTAAGTCTAGGATTACTAGATTTCATAACATTACTTACCAACACACTGTCAAATTCATTAACTAATTTTACAAAAGTTTATGTGCTTCTTCTGCAGCTGTTTGCTTATAAACTGATGGGTAATTAAGATTACCGGCACCCTTATCCTGTATGGTTCTACTGACATACTAATGAATGAGGTTCTATATAACTGTCATTGCTATGGCAATGAAGCAATGTATCTTATTCTGAATCCTAATACAGGATCATTGTCCATGTCTGCCTGTCTCCAACAACCATGCCAAAATCGCATGAAGCATTAATGATTGTTTGGAGGTGGCAACTTGAGGATAGACTGCTTTCGCTCACCTTTCAGATTCCACATAAAGAATATTTGACTGTAAAACAAACACTCTACATCTTGGATTATGTGCCTGAAAATTCTCTACTCAACTCATTCTTTTCAACATGTACTGTAAATGATTATTAGCTGGTTTTGTATTCTTTAATTACGTATTTTGTATATAGTTTGCTTTGTAAGGTACATTGGATATGGGCATCATGTGAATAACACCATATGAATGTCACCCTTGAACAGACCACAACTATGAACAGATCAGTCTGTCTCAATGATATAAACATTTGATTGTAGGTAAACAAGCTATAGCAGAGGTTCAAAACAGAACTTACTGGTTAGGCCTTACAGTTAGAACTTACAGGTTTGAACGGATTTTTTTTTTTTACTTCAAATATTACTAAGCACTTTCAAGCATCCTTCAAACAGCCCCGGAGTGTCTTTTAGCAACAATCTGAACTTGGACTGTTGCATATTGCTGGCAGCTTAACATAACATAACGTTGTCAAATCCAGATAACAGTATTCAGAATGGCCAGGTTCTGTAACTTATATCGACAGGAACCAATAACTGTCATTCTATTTTCCAAGATGCACCTTCAGAAACTGAACTTAAGAACAATACCTTGAACAAGGACTTACTGTATGTGGCAGTACAACATAACCTCATATTTTTGGGATTCTCTTTTTCCAGTTAATGGAGTGATCGCCCAAATCATTAACAGACTGAAGCTGCTATAACATGCTGCTACTGGAGCCTTGACATGTGCAAAACTCCACACTTACATAACTCAGTGGCTGAGTGAACGTTTTTTTTTCCCATCTGTATTGTCAGGTAATGTATACTGATTTCCAAAGCACTGAAAAGAAAGATGTAGTGGTCAGTGCTGCTACTTCACCAATTTGAAGTTCTGGGTTCAAATGCAGGCTTTTTCACTGTCTGTGTGAAGCTTGGACATTTTCTGTTTTATGAAGTTATTCTGTTGTTCTCTCACATCACACTAATTACAGTATATGTTCGATGGTAATCTCAAGCTCCAAATGGACCTACATTTCTGGCATTTCCAACTTTGTAGACATATAAATATTTTATGATTCTTTCTGCTGTGATTTACTGATTAGAAGTGCTGCTTTGCAACTGAAGTGACATAATGTAGGCTCAATTCCCAGAACAGTCACTGTCTGTATGGAGTTAAATAATCTCTCTTGTCTGTGGCTGTGAATAGGTGCAAGTAAACTGTTGGTGTCAAAAAATGCAGATAAATAATTTCGCAGAAATGGAATCTGCAGATAGCAAGGATTTACTGTAATTTGTGATATAACATTGGACAAAAGACAGGAACCAAACCTGGGTGGGGTTTCAATCCTTACCCAAACCCATACTCCTGCTCATTGGTCCAATTTAGATCACCCAATTTATCTAACACATGTGTCTTTGAGACATAGGAGAAAAATTAAAGTAACTGGAGAGAAACACGCACACACAGGAGGAGAAGATGTGAACTCTACATAGACACCCACAAAGGCTTAGAATGAGAACCCAAGAAGCTGGATTTGCCAGGCCATAGTGCTAACCCTAAATATGACTACATGCAGTGCACTTTATTTTTTATACAGTGTTTGACAAAAGAAATTTAGCATCAACTCCAAGTGAACAAGAATTACTTCCTAGTAAGAAAATCACTGAAGAAGGTAAATCAGCTGCCCACAAAAGTGTTCCTATGGCTCACAGTTACAATCCACATGTGGTACATTCAAAAAGAAAGAAATAACATCAATATTGAGGATGACTTTAGCACATGTAAATGCATACAATGAAAATAAGGATTTATAGTTTAATGTCAGACTTTAAGTGATGGTAACAGTGCTACAGTGGAAAAATGAGAACAATTTAAAGTAGTTATAGCTTTAATTATTAGAAAGCCAAAAAGCAAAATGAGATAATAAGAGTAAAGATGTTACAAACTTTCTCCCTTCCCAAATCTAATACTCATACATATTTTTAGATTTATTCAATCAGTCAATGACAGAAAGGAACTCCTCACCCCCCCCAAATTATCCAACCAAGTCTGATATAATAACAACATGAGTTCTGTCTCCCGTGGGTTAAAGCCATGTGCACATTTCAAATATTTTTAATCACTGCAATGATTTATGACAGAGATGTGGTGGAAGATTAAGTGTTTTAAATATGACAGCTGAAAAAGGCAGATATTTGAAAGGCAGGGTGTTTGTGCCAAAACTATAAAGCCAAAAGCTAGGATTACCATCTACGCATGTCATAGCGCTGTGAAACACTATAAATAACAAACAGCAATTAATGAAAGATAGTATGTAATTTCTTGCAATTATACAAACCCAAAGTCCTAGCCCATGTCTTACAATTACAGGAGAACATCATTTATTTACCCTTGAAGTCACAGTGATTAGTATCCCCTCACTTTCAGTGTAATAATTAACACAACTTGTTTGCCTATTTCAGAAACACTAATTTTAATGAATATAATAATAAAGTAAGTAAAACTGACACGCTTCGTGGTGTTTATGTAATACAAGGAAAAAAAGGAAACAGAATTGAAAGAACAGCCTTAGCTTTAGCCTTTCATCACAATATCAAAGATTATATTAGCAGCAAAATGATATGATTACGTGCATTGCTTCTAAAATATAATTATCCGTTTTTATTTTTTTATGACTCAAATAATGTTCAAAGGTACAATACTTGGTAGCCCCGACAGATCCTCATTTAATTAAAAGTCGTTTCACATAGTTATCAAAATGAACTAACATCGTCTTAGAGGTGCATCTTTAAAGAGGGCTGATGATGCGACGAGCTACCAAACATCAAGACAAGTCACCCGTAAAACACTATTTAGCCATACTTTGGCTTGCTGCATCCGTGTATAAGGCACTTTAAAATAAACTCAAGCACCTAAAGCAGTCGATTCTGCAAAACAGGGTTGGTTTACTTGATTCAGTCAAATATTTAATTAGAAATTAAAATAAATACAATAGAGTAAATCTAATAAAATAATGCTTTCATTCCAATTTCTAATACAATTTCACACCTAAACATGTTTTGTTAACACGTGGAATAAAAGTGGCCAAAAAGAATGCTAAAGATAATCATACCTGGCATAGCAGAGCTAATTGTGAAGCAGCTCTCCATAAAAATCAACTGAGATGGGATGCTTGGATGTTACACTCAAACAAAACAATTCTTGGGATGTTTTACAGCTAACATAAATTGACTTTATTCAAAATGTGTATGTTTTGGGGCTTTGCATATTCTTTACTAGTACCACTAAATTACATTCTTTGAACATCATGGTTAGACATTGTGATGGATGGCCGGGGCCCATGCCTGGCCAGGACGCCCCTTCACCACATCTGCCTGAGTGACAAGGGTGGGAAGCCCAGTATCTCCCCATGGACGCTAGATGGCAGCCTCCCTGGGTTGCAGTGGTGCCTCGGACTCCCCAAGGGCTTCATGGGGTTTGGAGTTCTGTGCAGCTCTGTGGGGTTCTGCAGGTGCCGCCAGTGGGTGCTGCAACAGGAGCTGCTGGGCCCTTTTGGGTACTGGTTTCACCTTACCCAGAAGTGATGCCGGATGTCGGCGATCAACCACCTGGAGCACTTCCGGGTACCCAATAAAAGGGAGCCAGTGACCACCACTCAGTGGCCAGAGTCGGGTGGAAGGAAGACTAAGCTTGTGGTGGTGGTGGAAGAGAGAGGAGTGTTTTGGTGTACTGTACTGTGCTTGGCACTGTGTATTGCCTATGGGGTTCACGGGGAAGACGTGCCCCACAGGTGAAGACAAATAAATAGTTTATTTTATTTTACCCCTTGCCTTCGTGTCAATCTGTGTCGGGTCGGCGCTATATAGCGTCTTCTTACAACATATAATTTATGTAGGTAAATGAATTTCATTGTTTTAATTGATAGTAGCTAAGAAGAAGAAGAAGAATTGAAAGCACCAATCACAGAAATTGCAATTACCCAGTAATGCTTAGCTGAGTTGACTCAAAATTAGCGTTTTTAAGCTTTAAAAAAATTTTTGGAAAACATTTGTCATTACACAGTAACTTTAACCTCCTTGGTGTTATGTTTACACTGAGAAAAATTAGCCAAAAACATTGAGATTTTTTCAACAAGAAAAAGTGTTATCGCATGTAAGAGAAACATGTTAATACCAAAACGTAACCATAGAGTGGGAAAGGAATTTCTCATGTCCACTGCTGTACTGAAAAAGTTTTAGCGCACATCCTTCATGTTTTGAGACAGTAACCAACACACAGCCTGCAATCATGTTACAATCGGGGCAGTAGAAGGGTGTTTCTTTGTGCATTTTTCTTATAATATTTTTTCTGTTGCTTGTACATGAGAGGTTAGAATTTCAGTGCCTGATTTGCATGGTTGATGTAGCCCTTGTGTTCATGTAGGTTATCAGAGCAAACTCTACATTTCCCCTGGCACAAATGACAGTGGCTGCATTGTGATCAGTGCTTAGGGGGCTAACATCTTTCTTGTCGTCCCAGTCATCTCGCGTTTTTACCACATAACTACCATGGTGACACGTCATGTGACTAAATTCACTAAGCATATCATAGAGGTTCATTCTTGCTGGATGCATTAGTTTCACTGTATGTGTCAATGTCTGAAGACCAATTCACAATGTCATCACCATTGCTTGGTTCAACTAATGCTTCAGTTTCAGCTTGTACTAAAACTAGCTGTACAGCTTTTTGTTTGCAGGCTGTTGTGTAACTATTTGGGATTAACCATTTTTACATAGAATTCCAAGCCTGAGAGAAGCTCAGGGTTAATACCAAAGACATTAGGTTGATTCCAATTAAAATAAGCATTGCTCAATTTACATATGAATTTTTAGTACAGTTCATAATAACAGTTTGATTAATTTATGTTTTAAGAAAACAAATGACTCTCCTTGGTACAGAACCACATTTCACACATCACACAGCCTGTTGCTAAACGGTCCTGTTCCCTTTCATTAGGTGATTTATAAAAAAATTCTGAATGGGAAAAATATTTTTGCAGAGTGCTATTTTTTTGGAATATTTTTGAGAATGTCTGTGAAATTTTTCAGTTATTTTCCGTGGTAAAATATCTAATTTCTATAAGGTTCATAAATTTACATTAAGAGACCAGATAAATATATTGCAAAGAGAGTTTTGAGGATCTCCATCCATGTGTACAGAATCAGAGAAAAAGACTGCACTTTGCACACAACAATACCATTATAATTGCTAAAGATTTGCGTGGTTATGACAGATTCACTAATCTAGCAAACAAACTGCACACCCTAAATTACAATAGCATAAAATCATTTCCTTGTGAAGATGGGAGTTTATATATATATATATATATATATATATATATATATATAACTGAGAATCTAACAATCTGGGCTTTTTAAACTGGCCCTGCTTAGCTTGACTTATGTAGTTTCAGAAGTACGTTGTAGAAAGGCTGGTAGTACTTATGCGATTGTTTCACATTAGATGTACATGTTCACAATAGATTACTTAATTTTATTAAAAAACATTGAACAGTTTATTAAGAAAATTGAATAGTTAGCAATTTTAGATCTACACAATTTTTGTGTATTAAACATACTTAATTTAATTAGTTGGAAATATGTGATATAATTTCATTAAGTAGATCCAACAATTTATTTTTTAGTGTACATCTAATAACTTTTTACATGTAATAACATCTTGCTCTAGTAGTAAAATTTGGCAATATTAGAGTTACACATGTTTAAATTATAGCTACTTAATTTAATTAAATGGAAATAGGTCACATAATTTTATTAAGTAGATTCAACAATGTATTGTTTTTAGTGTATGTAGAGTACAGATTAACACTGAAAGTATAATTGGACGTTTTAGATCCAAAGAATATGATGAAATAAAACTGCCCCGTCTACCCCAGGCCCTATATTCATTCAGTGGGTCTCTTTGGAGTCGCGGGTCAACATAACACACAAGCCTTTGGGATGTGAACCAAAAACAGAGTACACAGGGAAAAGGCAAGAAGATTCCAAATTGACAGTGAGTGTGCTAGGACTTGAACCTAGAACTCAAGCCTGTGAGGCAGCAGTATTTAACCACAGGATTTATGAAACATTCCTCTAGCCCTATACAAGCACTTTAAACAACTGCTCTCCGTTCGGTGCTGTGGACTTGAGCGACTGTAGAAAGAAGGGAAATTCTTGAAAACTGAAACACCTTTCGGAAAACATTTTGAAAATGTTATAGATAGTCATTATAGGACAGAATGCAAAGACCTTTGAAAACAAACACAAATGCACATTTTGAGTATTTGGGCATTACTGGGAGATGGTCTCCACCACTACTGATCATTGGATTTATGCAATAAAGTTCACACTGCATTTAAAATTGTTGCCTTTGAAAATAAATTATAGAAAGCAAATATACAACGGCATTACCTTTAAAAGTAAAAGAAATCTATTGGTGCAGCAATCATATTTTTTTCTTTTTTACCATACCTATGTTTACAAAAAAAATCACAGTCACTGCTCAACTTATATTTATGAAGAAGCAGAAACTTTACATGAATATTTCCCGAAGGGCTTGTAGTTATGTCTTCACGGTTTCACATATTAGTTGGATGTGATGATTTATATGTCAGGTTGTCATTCTGGTACACCACTCTCCCAAAAACATGTTCTTGAGCATTGAGTTATGTAACTAAAAGTCTTACCCCTGGCGTCAGAACTACAGAGTGACAGCTGAAAGGCAGAAGGTATGGAGGAAATTGAAAGTGACATCAAGTACATTGGAGACAGAGCTGATTGCACATTCCTTGGTGAAGAGGCAGCCACAACAGGGTCTGAGACCGTATGCTGAACATTAATGTACACCAAATTAAAAAGACAAGCCTTTTTTAACTAGTAACACATGGAAGGCAAAGACTTTGGAATGTCTTAACCAAGTTAAATGTCACAATGGAGTCTGCTTTAACTTCTTCTCAGCTGAGACAGCTGTCTTGGATGAAGCAGACACTGAAAAACAAATCCACACAATGGTGCTAAAAGATTCTCCTATGGTCTTACGTAGATCTCGTTCAATATGAGAACTCATGCTTTCTTGTAATATGCAGTCATCTTCTGTATCATATTAATTACATTTACTAATAATTAAAATGCAATCAAACCCAGAAATACAATGAAAACCACCAAGCTCTTTTTACACTCTGTCCCTGGGGTGAATGGTGAATGTTCAAACCTACCATTTACTGTTTTTCCCATTTCACACCACATCAGGTTCAGCTTAATCAGTTGAACACAATATCACAGACATCTTTGTAAATGCTCTGGGTCTTTCTGATTTTCTCTATGCCTCTCCTGTCTGCTTTACAATGGGCTTATTATGCCTTACCATTACACATACCAGTTTTCAGTTTTGTTTTTAATTTCACTACTTGTTCATCATTTGTATAATTTTGGAGGGGTATCAGTTGATCAGGTTTTCTATAAGAATGAGATATTTTCTCTCTCAAAACTAATTCAGAATGCTTTCTTCTTTCATTATCTCCAGTTTTCTTTAACAGCTCTGCTTTTCACTCTTTCTTGTTTACATAATTTATTTTTTGCCCTTTACATTTTCATTTTTTTTTCTCCAGCCTTCTTTCTTCCCTAATTGCTGCCTCCCTATTCTTCCTCTAGCAGAAATTATATTATATGTAATTTATTGTACCATTTGATGCTAAACAAAAAAGGAAATTCATGAAATTAATAGAGGAGATGCAGGGGTTATCTCTGATGCATTACATCTCCAAATCCCTATGTTCAAATCCTAGTCTGGTTGGAGCATCTTCTCCTTCTTCTCACAATGTTTCATTATCTCTGGTTTCTCCGTTTTCATTTCACGTTTGTGTTTGGCTAATTAGTGAGTGTATGTCTGATTGTTATCTACTGGGTTAGACTTCAGGCACTGTCCCTCTACTGGAAAAGCCAAGTCTGAACGTGATTACATAAATGAATGAATGAATGAATGAAATCATGATTGTTGAAACAAACATGACATAAAATAGCCACTACTTGAAAAGTACCTCACATTTTAAAGGCATAATCTGCTGGAACTATTTGGTGGGTGACAACCTCTACAGAAAACCAGTAAAAGCTTTTAACAAAGAGAATTAGTCATTCAGCATCTTAAGCAGACAAATACGTCTTTTTAAAAACTGTTGATCACTGAATGAAATCCTGACGCATTTTGGATAATTTAAGACGATACTGCAGTGAATTTGAAGTTGATTCTCTGCCAAAGAATTTTCCTTACATTTATTTGTCATCTGGATTCCTACCATACTTTTGATTACAGCATAAATCTGAAAATAATTGAATATGCGGTATTTTAATATTTGAACACACCTGATATGCAGTTTTAATGCAGGGATGAAATCATTTAGAAACTCTGATGTAAAGCAAAAACTAGCACCTCAATCTACCTAGCTCCGTAGCTTCTGATGATAATGTATTTACTCTGTAGTGTATATTTTCCTATTGATTTCTAATTTCTTCTTAGAATTTCTTCTTTGTACCAGGCATTATATATATCCCAGTTGTAAAGCTCAATTAGGTGAATTCAGAAAATGTACGGTATTTTGAGTCACATGGTTATCTATCTATCAATCTAGTCCTCAGACCACAAATCACAATTATCTTTAAGCTGATATTTAAGGTATGGAATCCAAACATTGCCCGCAACCCCCCACCAAACGCTCCCCCTGCTATCTTTACTCGTTCAATCAAAATTTCCCTCATCCTACAAAAATACTGCAGATTGAATGGGAAAAGCCAAAGAGATTCCAAAGTGATTCAGCACCACAGACAGCAAATGTCATAGTAACAGAGAAACTTCATTGCAGCACCATGGACAGCAGTAATTCCGAGCCCTGTATAGTCCTTCCATATCGTCACACACATATAAACTCTAACAAAATTCTGCAGTGAGTGACAGTTTACAAATCAGAGGCCACAGAGTGTGGAGTTTTCAGTTAACTGCATCTTAGTGAAAAGGAATATATCACGATCATTTTCATTTTATGCTCATGCTAACTCCACCCTGAAACAAGTCACCAAAATTTTAGCAACAGACAGTCAGACATAAATACACGCAGACAGACAGATAGACATTCTGTGACCTATTTATTGCTGTCTTATGTACCAAAATAACATTTCCTTCATTTAAACCGAAATTTGCTCTAAATTAGCAGCCCATATAATTAATGATAAATGCAACAAAAGCCATATAATTTAGCAAATTTAGAGTGTCTATGACAGGAACACCTAAAGCTTAAAAAACATTTTTAGTTCTTTAGAATGTTTCCCCCTTTTTTTAGATTCTAGAAGAAAATAGCACATTCCTGTAGTGATGTGTCTTATCTCAGCCTGTAGCCATGGGGACGGCTTCACACGCTGGCTTCCAGCCTCTTAAAGCAGAAATAGCTCAGTGGGGAAAATACATCCTTTCTGGACAAAATTCATGCAATACATCATATCTGTGCTCACATGGATCAGAAAGCCCAGCCTCTTGGAGATTCTTTGACTCAAAGCTCTGTCAGATGAATCATTATTCATTAGGTCAACAATGGAATTTATTCTTATGTACGGGTCAAGTAATCCGACATGGAGAATTCATTAATGTGACTGAAAGTTTGTTTATAGGTGAATGACATAAACAGGTTTGAAACAGAAGATAATTAACCAGGACAGTGTATTTGGAATGAGGTCAGGATATCATTTGACGCATCTGCAGCACAGTTTCCCTTTATGAATGTGCCTGCAGGTGTTTGTGTGCATGTAAACACATGCACAAAATGCATACAAATGAATATCTTCAGAAAATGTCTGAATGCACAACTGGTCACAGACTAAAATCATCTTTGTTAACGCCAAATGATTTCCAAAAAACATCATCTTCCTAGCTTCCATCAGTTTCTTAAGTCTAGGCTCAAAACAGGTGCTTAAAGTACACAAGTGTAAACCAATGCAGTTAGGAGATGATCAATATACAGATAGTAAAGTGGGCTGCAGGACAGAGACCTGCAGTACACTGAGGTGAATGAAGAGAATGATGGAGAAATGCTGATGGACAGACAGACAGAAAAACACAAGGACAAGCTGGGCTCTTTTTCTTAGGCAAAGGTTGACTTGCAATTGCAACTGGGTGCCTTGGTTCTGAATATGTCAGCTCTACTGCCCTCCTTCTCTGTAGTAGTCAGCCCTATTATTATTCCTGTCACAGCCCCCTTTGCAGTAACAGCAGCAGCAGCAGCAGTAAGTGTAAGCCAGTGGGACCCGGCCGCAGGGTTAGCCAGATTCTGCCACTCACCCTGGTTAGGTCCACCGTCGCCCTCTTCACAGTCCGTGAGGTTGTTCAGCATAGTGCCGTGGTGGTGTCTGAGTCACAACACACACACACAGAGTTTTCAGCCAGGATTGGATCCTGTAGATCTTGATTCCTTTCCACAAGGAGAGACAGGTCCTCAAGAAGGAAGCAATTGTCCTTATTTTCTATTTTTGATTTGTTAGTTTATTTTCCTGCCATCTCCCCAGGGATGTCTTAATTTTTGCCTGTTTAAGGAGCTGGTGATGTAATGCCTTCCGTTTTCCCCTCCGTTGCTCCTTCCTTTTCTTGGTCTTCACAGCTCTCTCTCAGTAGAACGCCTCTTTCCTTCTCTCACTCACCGTGTCTCAGGCACACGCGCTCTCTCTCTCTCTCTCTCTCTCTCGCTCACACTCCCCGCTCTGTTCAAGAGGAGGATGATGAGGAGCAGAGAGTGGCAGCAGGCAGCAGGGGTTGTGATGGAACGCCTCAGCGCACAGTCTCCCAAACCCTGCCTCTCTCTCTCTCTCTCTCTCTTTCTCTTGCTCGCTCTCTCTCTTTGCATCCACAGCTAGTCTCAGTTAGACCAAACCTGATGACTAAATTCATCATGCATTCAGAAGGTATTATCTCTGTCTCTCTCTCTCTCTCTCTCATACACACTAAGATGGTGTGAGTATGGGGAGGTGAATCGAAGTGGGTTGCCTTTTCCAGATTAAGCATGCTTTGCTCAGCAATGGATGGATGAATTCCTGAGTAAAGAGAAAAGATGGTTTCATTTTTGCATTTCTCTCTTTATCTTCTTTCTTGTGTGTGCTTCCTTATCTTTCCAATATTTTACATAGAATGACGATTATCTTAAACATATATTTTGCAAGGTGACACATATCAATTCAAGTCAATCTTGCTTGTTTTAATGAGGCAGGGAATGCCAGGAACAGCACAGAGTAAAAAATAATAGTGAGGATGTTGTTAAAAGTAAACCAGGATGACGTATCTAAAGCTTAAGCTTGCTTCTGAGCTACATTATGCAGTCATGGGTTTGCTATAGTGAGAGGCACAGTGTACCAATAGGAGCATTTCATTTGAATAATTTAAAAGGAATGCTGCCATTTCTATAAACTTTGCAGATTTTGCTAAACCGATTTAATTATCCACATTTTGACGACTATAAATCTGTGTAAGGCTCTAATGAATCAACAACTGTAAACTGTATTTCAAGAAACTGACGTTGCTCTTGATCAATAATCCGAAATAGCTCAAAAATGTTAAAATAAGAAAATTAAACAACTACTCATCCATTCTAACGCTGGGTTAATGTAATCTAAGCAGTGTCAGTTAGAAGTTAAAAGTTTTCTTTGGACAAGGTGCAGGATCATCAAATACTAAGTTAGGACAATCCAGGTTCACAATAAACCTAACATGTTCATTTCTTGGATGGAGAAGAAACTTAAGTACTTGGGCAGAAATCAGTAGAATATCTAAGCTTCTCACACACTGTAACTGGGTAGCAATTTAATGCTGTAAGGCAGCAGTGCTTCCCATTGTGCATGTGTGCAATAAAATGAGCCATTATTACAAAGCAAGGAAGCAGTGATAACCACAGCTAAACTTATACAATTCCCAGATCCCCACCACAAAGTATTAACCAGTAAGTCAAACACAGTCCTGTCATAAACCAAAAAAGCTGCAGTTCTTAGATATTCACAGCCATTGGTACATGTGCAAATGAAGGTGCTGGATTCGGATCATTCCTTAGAGATTAATTTTGTTAAAGTAGCTGCTGGCTGTCAGCCCCTTACCCAAAGTAACAGGACAGAGAGAAATAATGAATTAATGGCTCTGTCAGTGTGTTTGGGGGCAGGGGGTGTGGTTTATCTATCTATTCATATTCTGTGCTTTTTCAATTACAAGATGTGTATTATCTCTCTGATGTACTATCATTGAGTACTTTTAGCTGACAAATTAATCAACAAAAAATGTTAAGAAATGATGGTGGGTCTCCTTCATACCTACAGCCGTATGCCTCACTGTGTCTGATCTCTTTTATTTTTTGCTGAGTTAGAAATTTTGTTCTTTTTGGTAATTTTGTTATGTATTGGGTGAGTGTGGGGTTTTTTAATATTTCTTGACCTTCTGCAGAAAACTTTACTTTCATTCTGTGTCTGTATTATTTGTTCAGGAGGCGAAGAGAGCTTTCTAATTAACATAGGTGTGTATTTCCATATGTACCACACTGATTGTCCATTAACATTTGTAAATACATTGCCCTGGCTCTATGAATTTGTTCAGGTTGGTGTATTTTAGATTAAGTAAAAAAAAAAACATATTACATATAACATAATATTACATATTACAGTCTCTGTCTGTTTTTTTTCCTGGTTTCCCCCACTTTTGCCCCATGTGGGCACATGTGTGTTCTGTGATGGACTGGCAATAAATCAAGGGTTAAACCTGACCTTGCAATGCTGCTTTACTCAACCTGATCCAGAACTGGGTAAGCTAGTTTTGAGGATGTTACTATTTTTGAAGCATTTAATTAAGCTCTAGAGTGGCATAGTAGTGCAGTAGTGCAGCCACTTTATGAATACTCTATCCTAGGTTCAAATCTCATCACCAGATATTGGCCATGTGTGGAGATTGCATGTTCTCCCTGCTTGTACATAGTTTTTTTTTTTTCCCAAATCACAAAAGATGTGCAGGCTGTGTGTTTAGGCTTTCCAATGGATTTGCGCCCAGTCCTTGGCTGTTTTCTGCATTGAATCTACTGCAACTGTAATTGCATCTACCTCTCCCATGTGACCTGGAATTAGATTAGCCCCTTCAAAGAATGTTATTTTAGATTATGCTCTGAAGGATCCATAATAGATCATTTATTGCTTATCTAGTTTAAAATTTATAATATATCTGCAAGAAAATGACCAAGGTAAAAGTGTAGATTAATATATAAGGTATACTCTAAAATTATCCATAATTGTTTGTTCCTTATAGTGTTTCTCATTGTTCTATTCTCCTTATAACTATAGAGAAATGCCATCAAAAAAATAAGATATTGGGATATTTACAGCCATTACTACCTGTGTGAGTGGTGGTGCAGGATTCAAATTATTTCTTAATTGTCAGTTTCAGTAAAATGGTCCTTGGTTGTCAGCCCCCTATTCCAAAGTAACAGGGCAGAGAGGAATAATGAATTGGTAGCTTTGTCAGTGTATTTGTTGGTCATTCATCCATTTATATTCTACTTTTATATTCCACTTTTTAATTACAGGATGCATATCTCTGTGACACAGTATCATTGAGTACTTTTAGCCAACAAATGATTCAATAAAAATGTGTTAAAATGCTACTAGTTAATATCTACACCAATATCTTTAGCCAAGTGAGAAATGTTCTTCTTCAATTTGGTAATTTTGATGTGCATTTGAGGGAGGTTGTTGTTTGTTACAATACTTCTTGACTGTCTATAAACAGGTACTGTAAATGAACCCTTTGGGATAAATAAAGTACTATCTATCTATCTATCTATCTATCTATCTATCTATCTATCTATCTATCTATCTATCTATCTATCTATCTATCTATCTATCTATCTATCTATCTATCTATCTATCTATCTATCTATCTATGCTGCACAGACAAAGCAAACTGAAACTGAGAGAACGAATGCAAGGAATGATGGAACACTAGTCTCATACATACTTTAACACTTACATACGCTTTATTGCTCAACCTTGTGCTTATGGTAAGTATAGTTAAGTATGGAATAATTCTGCCTCATCTGTCTAAGAACAGCTCAAAGCAGTGGCTAAACAATGCATACACATACAGTACATCTTAAGATACAGGGTAATTCCATCAAAGTCAGTTCTATGGCAGGAAGGCAAGCAAGTCAGGACTATAATTTTATATATGCTCATTAAAAAAATTATATATATAGTAGACATTAAGCCCGTTACAATAACGGGCGCTAGAACAGTAGTGCATAAACATTTGTATGAACAGTCTATATTAAATGGCAAGGGACCTTGTAAGTGGCTGTAATATGCGTCCCTGTATTGTGTGCCTTTAATTTTCTCTCGCAGTAATACTGGTTTGTATTTCCATAAAATGCCTGTAATTTTCTCTGACAGTAATACAGTGGAACCTCGGTTAAACGACCATAATTCGTTCCAAAACTCTGGTTGTAACCCAATTTGGTCGTGAACCGAAGTAATTTCCCCCATAGGATTGTATGTAAATACAATTAATCCGTTCCAGACCGTATGAACTGTATGTAAATATATATTTTAAGTTTTTAAGCACAAATATACTTAATTATACCGTAGAATTCACCGTGTAATAGTAAACTAAATGTAAAAACATTGAATAACACTGAGAAAACCTTGAACAACAGAGAAAAGTAACACTGCAAGAGTTCAAACTATAGCTTTACGACCCACTTGCTAAAAACACTTTTTTTTAATGAGTTTTAAGCACAGGGAAAAAAATGAACATTTGAAAATTCCGTAATTTAATTAACAACCAAGAAAAGTAACATTGCAGCAATGCACGCTCGCGCCTTTGTGTGTGTGTGTGTGTGTGTCTCGCGCGCGCCTGTGTGTGTGTCTCTCAAGCGTGCCTGTGTGTCTCTCTCTCGTGCGCCTGTGTATCTCTCTCTTGCGTGCCTGTGTGTTTGTGTGTCTCTCTCTCTCGCATGCCTGTGTGTGTGTATGTGTGTGTCTTGCACGTCTGTGTGTGTGTGTCTCTCTCGCACACATGCCTGTGTGTGTCTCTCTCTCTTTCTCTGCACAGGGAGAGACTGAACACGTGCGGCCCCACGCATGCGCATTTCACCAGAAGAAACACATACGGACACTTGGACGCACATTTGTTTTATTAAAGAGGATATTTTCACGCATGGATGTCGGAGGACCCCCTCTTCGGGCCAGGGAAAGGTACACAATAGCCTGCCGAAGCGAGGGGGGGCTACCACTGAGGCACAGATGGGCACCGCGTTCACCCGAGAGAATAAAGACCTGCCCAACTGCTCGTTCCTATGAGACCACGAGAAGACGTGGAGGCGTATTTGAGCGCACTGCTAGCAGACAACTTTGGCCGCACCGGGAGTGGAGTCACATACTAGCAACTTTTCTCTATTATGATTTGGATGAAGATATAGCCAGAGATTATCCCACTTTAAAGAGAGAAATCCTTGCTCGCTACAGATTAACCCCTACGTGTCAAGCACAGTGCTGCTGGGAATGGAAGTTTGATCCGAGAAGATTAGGCCTTCGACCTATGGGGAAGTAAGCGCGTAGTTGAGGTAGTTCCTCGCACACGTCCTTACCGAAAATCTAATGAGGGCAGTGCGAAGATTACCCTGGGCTGATATGGAAACCCTTGTGGAAATAACTAAACACCACTGATCTGCCAGTCAAACCGAGTGACAAGAAGAACAGCGTCGAATCCTCTCCAGCCGAAACAACCGCAGTGAAAATCTTGCGCAGGACCTAGAGAACCCTCCCAGAAAAAGGGAAAGGTCCCCCCTTCCACTACGTTGTTACCGCTGCAGCGAGCCAGGGCACATGGTGGTCATTTGCCCCAAGGAAGATGACCAGATGGACTGTGCTTGGGCTGAAGCAGGCAGGTACTGTTATGCGGTTGCGTCTAACCCTCTCACTTCTCCCTACACAGACCCGACCAGACTGAATGGACACCTAGTCCGAGCACTCTATGATATGGGAAGCAATGTGACTGTCATTGCTGCCTTCTATGTCTGCTCGGGACAGTATGATAATAAAAGGACCAGTCTTACCTGCATTCACGGTGAGATTAAGGAGTACCCCATTGCAATGTGTTGGCTCCTAGTCCATGGACATTTGGCACAAAAGCATGCGATAGTGCTTCTGAAGCCTCCATATGCCATAATACTGGGAAGAGACTGGTCCTAAAACAACTCAGAGCAGACAGAGCCATGTCTGATTGGTTCCTGGACCATATGGACGAGAGCCACTCATTCAAGAAAGAGTCCCAGCCATGTAGGAGAACAGATAAAATGTCGGCTACTCAGAGTGATCCTGCAGATCTGGAGCCTACAGAGGAGGTGCCAGAGGCCGAGGGTAACACACCCCCTACCTCCCATGACTCTGCTGCCTCTGCTGAGTACTGCCCCCATGAATTACCTGGCATAGCAGTCTGGTTCCACCCCCTTCCCTCCTCTTTTAGGCGGGAGCAGTGGAACGACGACTCATTAAAACATGCTAGAAGTGCAGTAGTGGCCGTAAATGGACACCCCTCCAAAGATTTTCATCCCACCCATGCCTCACTTTGTCATCGAGAATGATCTCTTACATTGGGTGGCCATAACGGAGTATGCAGCCAACTCCTGGTTCCCCGATCTGTTCCGACGGGAAATATGTGACCTGGCCCACGCTCGTTTGTTGGGGGTCATTTAGGCCTTGAAAAAACCCTCAAGCATATAACAGCACGCTTTTATTGGCTGGACATGCACGAGGAGGTGTCGCGATTTTGCAGGTCCTGCCCCGAATGCTAGCTTACTCACATTCCTAGGAAGGATTGTGCCCCTCTAGTTCCCCTGCCCATAATTGATATCCTGTTCGAGAGAATAGGTCTAGACATTGTGGGACCCCTCGAATGCTCAGCTAGGGTACATAAGTATATGCTGGTCATGGTTGATTACGCCACCCGATATCGAGAAGCCATCCCACTGCAAGTGGCTACATCAAAAATAATAGCCTGGGAGCTTAACAGGGTTTTTTCAAGAGTGGGCATTCCCAAAGAAATCCTCATGGATCAAGGAACACCCTTCATGTCCCAAACCTTCAAGGGGTGGCTAAAATACTCCGGATTTGCCAACTCAGAACATCTGTATATTATCCCCAAACAGATGGATTAGTTGAGCGTTTTAACCAAACACTCAAACAGATGCTGAGAAAGGTGGTCTGGACAGACGGGAAAGATTGGAACCAGCTCCTCCCTCAAGTCCTCTTCGCCTTCCAGGAAATTCATCAAGCCTCATCAGGGTTTTCGCCCTTAAAACTTCTGTACAGGAGACAACCCAGAGAACTCCTCAATCTCATTCGGGAGGGCTGGGAAGACGAAGTACAACCTCCTTACCGAAGTATACTGGAGCATGTAGCCAAGCTTAGGGATTGTTTAGAGCGCCTAAGCCTGATTGTCCGGGAGCATTTAGAAGGGGCACAGCATGCGCAGGCCCAGTTGTACAACCAAAACTCCCGCTTCCATGAATTCCGCTCCGCAA
Organism: Polypterus senegalus; assembly: GCF_016835505.1. Classification (NCBI taxonomy): domain Eukaryota; kingdom Metazoa; phylum Chordata; class Cladistia; order Polypteriformes; family Polypteridae; genus Polypterus; species Polypterus senegalus. The sequence continues at coordinate 25,770,972 of NC_053167.1, read as the reverse complement.
CCACGTCATGGCGCTCATCCCTATCAGCCATTCTAAGCTCCTAGCCCACTGGCAAGGGCCATTTGAAGTACGCGAATGGAAAGGATTGGTAGATTATCTACTTTATCAACCCAGCCGGCGTCCCAAGGAGAGGATCTGCCACGTCAACCCACTAAAGCCGTGGGTAGACCGTATTTCCCAGGAGGCAACGGTGGCTTATGCTACTTCCTTATGTATGGACACCGAACACTTAAATTTTGGGGAAGAGCTCACTCCCAAACAAAGGTGCAAGATCGCAGAAATAATAAGTTTGTTGGAAGGGGTTATCAGATCTCTGCCAGGCTGCACTTCACTCATAACCCACGATATTATCACAGAACCGGCAGCGCTGGTGCGAGAGCATCCCTATAGACTCCCAGAGGCTGAGAGGGCAGAGGTGGAGTTAAAAATAGGTCGAATGCTGGAGATGGGCGTGATAGAGGCCAGTCACAGCCCCTGGTCCAGCCCGATTGTCTTAATTCCTAAGCTGGATGGAAGTTGGCACGTTTGTAATGACTTCCGCCGGCTTAACCAAATTTCACGTTTTGATGCTTATCTTATGCCTCGGGTGGACGACATGCTACATTGTCTGGGAGATGCCTTCTACTTCTCCTCCCTGGACAGGATATTGGCAGATCACCTTGAATGAGACTGCGAAGGAAAAATTGTATTTAGTACCCCTAGTGGCCAATGGCAGTACCGAGTTCTTCCCTTTGGGCTGCACGGGGCTCCGGTGACCTTCCAACATCTGGTGGACCTACTGCTCTGGCCCCGTAATGCCTATAGTGCTACCTATCTGGATGATATTGTCATATTTTCCTGCACCTGGAAAGAACGCCTACTGCATGTGACAGAGACGTCCATACACCAGGCAGGACTCCGGATCAATCGACAGAAGTTTCATTTTGGATTGACCTAGGCTATGTAGTGGGCGGAGAACAGATCAAACCACAGTGGTCCAAAATAGCTGCCATAAGCAACTGGCTGCTAACAAAAAGGCAAGTGCAAGCTTTCTTGGGCTTAGCCGGGTACTACCACTGGTTTGTACCCTGCTTCTCCGAGCGAGCTACGCCTCTAAGAGATTTGACAAAGAAGAAGGCCTCTAATTCTATGGTATGGAATCCCAGGCAGTTGCTGCATTTAGTGACTTTAAAAGGGCCCTGACTTCGGCTCTGATATTAAAATCACCTGACTTCTCTAGTCCTTTCATTCTCCTCTGTGTTAAGCCAAGCCGTCGAAGGAGCCGAACACTCCATTATGTATCATTATGTATTTTATACGGTGCGATGGAACGGGAAGGACTAGTCGTTAAGTGGGCGATAACCCCGCTACATTATTTTTTGTTGGGCCGCAAATTCACCTTAGTCACTGATCATGCTCCCCTACAGTGGCTCTCTGCTGCTCACGACACAAATCCAAGAATAACGTGGTTCCTGAGCCTGCAACAATATAACTTTAAGGTAATACACTGTAAGGGCACCTTACATGCCAATGTGGATGCACTCTCCCGCATCCACGACCTCATGGTAAGATCCGCTTGCCCCTCCGGGCTTGAGCTAAGGTGGGGGGGGGCCTTGTTACGCATGGGCATCAGAGGACTCCTCTACGGGCCAGGGAAAGGTACAAAATAGCCCGCCGAGATGAGAGGGGTGCTACCGCTGACCTTGTCCTGTTCTTCCTCTTCCTCCACACCTTCGAGAAACCGCCCGACAAGGGCACTTAACCCTGCCCTTTCCGGAAGTACCTTTACAAAGGTAGCACCGACAAAGAGAAAGGCAGCTTCTACTGGGATACCAGAACGAGCTGCACGCCAGAGCCCGTAATGTTTTGAAAGGACTGAATCTTGCGAAGGAAGTCCCTTATGCGAGAGTGCTGAAGCTCTATTTTCATTACTTTTGATTATTTTGTCTGTTCGTCTCGCGATGATTAAATGTGACGACCTGGTTGGAGTCCCAATGTTCCAACTGTTTCCAGTCTGTCCTTCCACTGGCCAACCACAATATATATATATATATATATATATATATATATATATATATATATATATAGTGGCAGGAGGCTGGGGAAGCTGCTCGGAAGGAGATCTATACGTCCTCCAGTCCAAGTGGGGGCAACTGCCTGGATAGCAGGGGAACCACGGGGAAGCAGCAGGGAGGCTCAAACCCATGGGGGCCCATGGCTGCACCCTAAGCCTCATAAAGCCCCAAAGATCGACACTTCCGCCACACCTGGGAAGGTGGAGGAAGGACCTTCCAGCGACTCCCAGAGTGCAGCACTTCAGCCACACCAGGAAGTGCCGCCTGAAGAATGTCAGTGAGTACCTGGAACATGTCTGGGTGACTATAAAGTGGGCCACCTTCCTACAGTCGGGGAGCTAGAGTAACACATGTTTATTTCTCATGTGGCAGTGCTTTTACCCGCTCCCCACTACAGAGCACAGTACAAAAGCTCCAGCAATAATGCTCAGTCCATTCTTCTTTCTTTTACTTCTTCTTCTCTCTCTCTTTCTCTGCCACCTTCACACCTCTCTCAGCAAGCTTTTTCCTTCACCTCCTGACTCTGGCTCCCAGCGTACTCTACAGGAATCTGTGGTGTCACAGCCGCTCAGAAGAGCTTCCCTCTAGCGTCCCAGAGGAGGTATCACCTCAGCGATCTTCTCTGCCCCTCTCCTTCCATTCCATTGACGTTCCGCCAAGTTATGGCCGTGGCCACCCATCATATTAACCCTTCCTCAGCTGAGCCTTGTGGGGTGAAACGTCCTGTCCAGCGAAGGCTGTTCCAGTAGATAGGCAGCAGATTTTATCTGGTCCTTGGTTTCGTCTTGTAAATCAAAGACAAAAGGGTAATGGGGAGGCGCCACGCCAACGCCCTCACCAGGCATCTTTGGAGACTCTATCAGGGCAGGGCTTCCACCTGTGGCCGACTCTATGGCACTCATAACATCGCTGCTCCCCTTTGGGCATGAAAACACTGCGGGAAGCCCTGTTTCACCTTATGATCACCTGAGGTCAGGTCATCCCTCCGCTTCGTGGAGAGCAGCCCTCCACCACACGTGAGCAGACAGGTTCATGTGCTGCACCCTTTGGTGACCTGGTCTTCGTTTTCCAGGTCCCTCATTTGTTCTGGGGTAAAGTGACAGTCTGGGTCACTCTGTGACATAAAGAAAATCCCAGTGCTGTCTGCACCCCTTTTAACTTGAGGGCAACCATCTCTGCACCGTCTGGCCCCTTATACGTCTCTTAGCCGTCACGGCATGATCGCTCATTACACCCTTGTCTTTTTTCAGACTTCTGGCTACTCGTTTCCCTTCTGTCACATCCGGGAACAATTCACTCAGAATTCCAGTATTATATACGGTGCAACAGCCACTCACCTGTACTCTATATAGCCGGAAAGTCCTGCACCCCACTTGCAACCCAACATACACAATCCAATCCCTTGCCTACTCCTGGGAGGTCCTGCCCTCTACCGCCCCTCCTCCTTTTGACTTGGCCCGATGGGGAGATGAGACTTCAGGCAATCCTCCCCCTGCCTTCGTTTTCCTGAAAGCAGTGATCCCCCGGCCATTGCTACATGGGTCTGTGTGCTTTGGCCAGAGATGCAGATCTGGGCAGTCCCCTTCTAAGAAGTATGAAAGGGGGACAGACAGATAGCATTCCCAGGGCAGACTGCTGCTGGGCGCAACAATTACCTCCCAGATCCTGTCTCCCGGAGTGTGTTTATTCTGGGTGGCCTCTTTGTCAGGTACACTGACCTGGGCATCAGCAATGACGGCACATGTCTAGGAGCCCACTGCTTTCAGGGCTCACCTGGCCTTCTTCTTCCCCATTAGATTGGGAATGCGCTTCTGTGAGCCTTCGGCAGTTCTCAGGGTGAGCTGCAGGCTGGCGTGTGTGCGTGCCTCACTCTGTCGTGTCAGGTTGTCCACAAGAATTTTTAAAATGAGTCCCCTGCCAGCTGACGCCCAGGAAGTCCCATCTGGGATGCCAATTGTGGACCACCGGGGCACATACAGCCACCCTAACCAGACACAGACAGGCAGAGACATGAGTTCCAGGACACAACACTTTTTATTTCAGTTGTGGCGCACTGTTTCTTTGCTCCCACAGCACAGAACAACAAAGCACAGCACAGTCAGTCCATTCTTTCTTCTTCTTCCTTGTCTCTTTCTCTGCTGCCTCCACTCCTCTCTCTGCAAGCTTTGTCCTCCACCTCCCGTCTCTAGCTCCCTGAATGGAGTGATGTGGCTCCTTTTATTCATGTCCTGGTAGTGTTCCACATGGCTCATCAGTATTAGCTGGAATCACTCCCACGTGTGGTGGAAGTCCTCTCTATAGGGCTCTGCAGCTCCCCCTGGTGGCACCCATGGGACCTTGGCTGCACCAAACCTCAGCTCCCAGCATGGGAATTCGTGGTGCCACAACCACCCAGGAGGGATGCCCTTTAGCCTCCCAGATGAGGTATTGCCTCAGCAATCCTCTCTCCCCCAGTTCTTCCATTCCATTGGCATCCACACACACACGCACACACAGTGGTGGGCAAAAGTAGGTTTACAGTTGTGAGTACATAATACACACAGTTTATTCTTGTATTTTTATTTATTTATTAATTATTGTATTATTTATTGCTGACATTGTGACTTTAGTGAGTTAATAAAGCCATTGCAATTATAACCTGCATGTCATTCTCCATACAAACAAGTGTAAATCTTCTTTTGCTAACCCCAGTATATACACAGTATAAATTTCATTTATATAGCATTTATCTAATTACTCAAAAACTTTACATAGACAGTAGGAAGTCAAATCAGTAACTACCAGTGTGCAGCATCCACCTGGGTGATGCGACAGCAGCCATTCTTGTGCCAAAGGCTCACCACACATTAGCTATTACCTAATGAAGGGACAAGAGAGATAGTTAGCCAGGTAGTGACAAGGGATGATTAGTGGGCCAGAATGGGCAAGGCCATGGTGTCCTCTTTAGCCATGACATCGGGATACACTCTACTAATTTTGAAAGGTGTCTGAGAATCTTTTATTGCGACTGTCACGTGAAGGACAGTGCCACTTTTTCACAGCACAGTGGCCCCATCACTACACTAGAACATTGGATTCAACACACAAACCACAGGGTAAACTCACTCTGCTAGGATATGAATATGCAGACACACAAAATTAAACCTTGACATTTTTTAATAGAAGAAAGAAACCAAAACAAAGAATTAAAATCAAAAAATATATTCAGGTCTGTTGTAAGTTGTGTAGCTGGAAAAAACAAACAAGAAGGATGAAGGGCTTTCAGAGAGCAGGGGGAAAACAAAGGCCCGAAAACACTGCACATGTGCAATTAACAATTAATGTGAATTTGAGGTTAGGGAACATAAACAAACAATGCTTACTTTACATTGCATTTTTTATAGTAAATGCCATCCCACTTGCAGAGCTTGGTACATTTATAAATATATATTTTGCCCAGTATAAGTGACTTTCCTAGAGTGCACATAGTGAACTGAATCAATCAGGAATCTTGCAGTTGAAAGCACAATGTCTTTGCCACTCAGCCATGCCGTTTGCCTTGAAGGCGAGTTAAAATGAGTTCCTGGGCTAAGGGAATTGTACTGGCTAGCGGGCACAGGGACTCTCTCAGTCTTTTTTGCCTCATGGGTAAATCGGGGAAGAATAGGGATATGACAGAAAAAAATGTTTACTGGACATTTAGGAGTCAACAACTTAAAAAAAAAAAAAAGTAAAAAGGGTGGATGTTACTTAAAGAAAAATTATAAACAGCTAAAAAGAGACAAACTTGTATTAGAATATGTTGATAAGCATCCAGGTAATCTTTTCAGATTATTCACATGCTTTATTCATCTGGATTTTTTTTCTCTATTTCTAGATTTTCTTTCTTACTTCTTTTTCAGTAAAGACTGACACTGTTATTATGGGAACAGTATGACTGAAACTTTGTTAGTCTGGATGCTTATCTTTGTAGTCTTTTGAGCTATTTATTTGTTTTGATATTTATTAGATATCCATATCTTTCTTTAACTTATATTATTTGGTCCCTTAAATGCAGATGTTTTGTTAGAATCTGGTGGGTATTTTAACTGTTCTGAGTTTTAGGAGCCAACATGAAGCAACATTTTTTCCGTGGCTGTAGGGACTTCTTTAAATAGTGATTCCAAAAATAAACTGAAAGTGATGCATTGCTAGGCAACACAGTCCACCAAATGATCAGAGCATAACAGACAGCTTCTAAGTCACCTTATTATGCAGAAAGGGAAGTTGAAAAGCGCATTGGAAGGCTCGGAGGAGCAGCCCGTATTGTTTGTTTGTTAAAAGACTTAAGCTCATGATTTACAGTTCTGGGTGGCACTGCTCCCTCACAATATGGAAACCGGGGTTCACATCCTGTGTGGTCCCTTTGTGGAGTTTGCATGTTTATCCTGTGTCTGCTTAGGACTCCTTCCACAGTCCAAAGACTTGCAGGTTAGGTTTACTGGCATTGATAGATTTGCCTAAATGTTGGTTTCACCCTACGATAAACTAACTCCCTTACCAGGGATTATCCCTGATTTGTGCCCTATGCTTGTTGGCATTGTCTACAGCTGCCCCATGACCTTGCCCTAGATAAGTTTGTTGAGAAAATGCAGAAATTAATCTAGAGTTGTCCAGGTGTTGTCGTTCTACTGTACATTTTTGTAACTAAAACACTTGGCTTAATTTTACCCCTTATGGTGGGTATTCTGATGCTACATGCAAATTTTCATACTTTTTTGCAGGCTGTATTGATTTTCTATGTTTTCTATGCTATGTACTAGTTGTTTTGTTGAATTTTCCTTTTAAATTTATTATATATATATTTTTTTTACCTTCTAACCTTTTTGAAATCAGTTTAGACAGTGTACAAATGAATGGATTTTTATTGCTACTGAGAGAAACATTCCAATACGCTGGATGATGCAGTAGAGATGGTGCAGTAATTATCACCTCTGCCTCACAGAGCCTCACCTCTGCCTCCTGAGGCTTGGATTCACATCTCTACCTGGCACTTGGCCACTGTCTGTGGGACGTCTAATTGTCCTCAATGTTGATTTTTTTCTTGTTAGTCGAGTTTCTTGCACATGCCCAAAATATTCAAATTAGGCTGACTAGCAACCCCTAAGTAGCTTGGTTTGAATGTGTATGGCTGTGTGGATAAGTGTGCCTAGTTCTGGCTTGGTATTACATCTGGGGTTGATTGCTGCCACACACACACAAAGCTTTAGACTCTAGCAGATTCAGAAAAGTTAAGGATGGATGGATGGCTGGTTACAAAGCGTGAATTTAGACAAAGCAGCATCTACAATAGCATATATCATCTTAAATTTTACATAGATATAATATTGATGAATAATTTAACAACTATTAATTAAAATATGACTGCCTTTAATCTTTATATGATAATATGTGATGCTTAATGGCTTCTAAGATCTGTTGCACATATTTTACATTTTGTCTTATGCATTATAATTGTCCTTCAAAATGATTATGTAATCCAAAACTTTAACCAAGTCATACAAGGTGCCATTTTTCAATGTTGTAATAAGTTTAAGATTTCTAAAATCAAAGACCATATGCTATTAAACTATTGTATAAAATCTCGGATCTTCATTCCAGAGGAGTCAAATCCGTTAGAGCAAAAATTACCAATCATTGTCCTTCTAAAGTAACACTATTTTAATAGTGAATATAATGTGAATGTCCTGATAGAATGAAAATCATAAAACATGATATCAGAAATGGGTGCATACATGACAACACCACCAGAAGAGGGCTGATTTGCCAAACCAAAGCCAGAGCCAATGCTTAACAATTAGATGAGGAGCTAGAGAAGGAAAAGCATCTTTACAAAAGAGTGATACAAAATATTAGGTAAAAAGGAGAAGGAGCAGCAAAGATCTTGAGGCAAACAATGCAACCACTTGGGATCTTGTCCCTGACAATTGGTGAACCAGGTTCTCTGTCACTGCAGTGTTTGTCACTGCACAGCCACAAAATACTTTAGATATTGGTAGCTCTCCATACTATTTTTCCAACTTAAAACATGGTGACATATATTTTTTTATTTGCAATTTAGTTGTGACGACTGCTATAAATCAGTATAAATCAGAAAACAAAATCCATTTCTAACCAAAAAATGCAAATTTAAGACCGTTAAAGATAAAGAGAAAAGCTATACAGGAATAATTCACAAGATCAGGTATTTACCAAAAATGTATTAGTTAATAACAAAACCCAGAAAAATTGCCTTCAATTGTATTGTCGGCAAGATGACAAGTACTTTTAATAAGCACCACAAGATAGACATGATACGAGAATAAGGTCATCAATCATCAAGCCAAGGCATGAAACAAAAATCATAGTCAAATAACATTAGCAAAAAATTCAATACAAAAAAGAAAATTAAACGAGAAAAGATTAAAGCAAAGGGGTTTAAATTCGCAACTCAGACAAGTAAGTGACTGTTAGGTGAACTTTAAATGTGTAGCATCAGTTACGCGTAGGTCACAACCTCTGAAGAAACACCCCTATGATGGGCATCTGAAACAGCAGCAATTGTTAGAATACAAGATGGCATCCAAAATACAACAAGAAATTCAACAACTCATAAAGGAAATGATAGAATGAAAAAGTAACATCAGAAATCTGCAGCTTCAAAAACTTCCACAACAATTATAACATCATAAAAAATTGGTTGAAATACCCACATTAAAAATATAAACAGAAACCCAATTGTAACACTAGTATGGTTGCACAATAACATTTCTTCTTAGGAAATATTAAACAGCCATTCCTGGTAGTAACAGGATATTTATAGAATCTATATATTGCATTAGAGTGTACTTTCTCCTGAATCCTTGCTATTTTTCTCACGTTATTTCTTTTATCTCACACATCTAGCATCTAACTAAAACTGGGTCTAAGTCCCATAAGGCCACAATCTTGCTTACTACTCCATCAGTACATGTATGGTAAAGACCTGTTTAAATAAATGCCACCTGAGACCCCAAGCATTACAACTTCTCATCTAATCTCAAAGATGGAATGTTACTTGCAGCTCTAAACTGGCAAGGGACAAGTGAGTGTGAATGCATGCATGAATGGGCAATGAGGAAGACTATCCTCCTAGCCAAGTCTGGTTTCAATCTTATTTTTAAAGCTGTTGAGGCAGCCCCCAAACAACTTTAAATGGGATAAAGATTAAAATGTGGGTGAAAATGACTGTAATGGGGATCACAGGTTTATTTATTTGGAATGTCTAGCACAATTTCTTTGTGCTGCACACCAGGAACACTAATCTTCAAAATATTCAACACCCAAGCAGATACGGTCCAGTCCCACTAGGAAATGATCATCTATCTGCCGCAGCCACGGGTTACGTGGGCATCCCCTTGGCCTGGTCCAGCCACTCATGTCCTCAACAATGAGGATCCTTCAAGCTTGAACACCATCGAAGAATCACACCTCATGGCCGTAGTACCATAACTGACGCTCCCTCACAATGCAGGTAATGTGCCTTATTCGGAACTCCGTGAGCAACCACTCATTCAACACAAAGCCAAACCAGCTGTACCCAAGGATTCTCCAAAGAGACACAGTACCAAAGAAGTCCAGTTTTCCTCTCAGGTCACTGGATAGCATCCATGTCTCATAACCATATAGCAAAACAGGAAGTACAAGGACTCTAAAGACTAGGACCTTTATCCTTTTACAGAGATAAGAGGAGCGCCACACACCCCTTTCCAGCAAACTCATGACCCTCCATGCTCTCCCAATCTGTCTACTGACTTCATAGGGAGAGTCAGCAGAGACATGAATGTTGCTGCCTAGGTAAGTAAGCTTCTGGACTAGGCCGACATACCCTCCACAGACAGACACACTGCTGATGGCTGTGCCCAAGAGGTCATTAAAGGCCTGGATCTTGCGTTTTATCCAGGACACTCACAAGCCCAGACACTCAGATTTATCGCTCAGTCTCTCGAGAGGCCTGATCAGAAACTCCATTGACTCTGCGAAGATCACAGCATTGTTGGCAAAATCAAGACCAGTCAATCTTTCTTCACCAATAGATGACCCACACCTGCTGGACCCCATGATCCTTCCCAACACACAGTCCATGCAAGTATTGAATAGAGTACGAGCAAAAACACACCACTGACAAACCCCAGAATCAACTGAAAAAAACGCAGAGGCTCTGCCTGCACTCTTCACAGCACTCACAGTACCAGTGTACACGCTGGTCATTATATCCAGCAACTTCAGGGGATGCCGCAAAGTTGCTGGATATCCCACAAGGCAGCTCAATCAACTGACTCAAACAGTTTACAAAAATCGACAAAGGCATTTGCAATTTGAGAACCCACAGTGCCAAGGTGTAAAACCAGACTGCTCCTGACACTTATAGGTTAGCAAGCTATCACAAATCCTATTAAGGATGTCCCTAGCAAGGACCTTCCCCGGCACTGAGAGCAGTGTTATTCCCTTGTAGTTACCACAACCTACGAGATTAACCTTCCCTTTCCAGATAGGGACAACAAAGTCCTTTTATCCAGTTGGATGGGCTGATGTACGTCTCCTAAATGGAAGCAAAGCTGAAAATGATGAAAGATGAAAAGCTGAAAAAGCTGAAATTTGCAGTTTAACCTCATTTGAACATAGTTTTCCTACATGAACTTCAGTTTTGCCACAGGCCCCATGATGTTTATTGCCAATAGTTTCCATATGTACAGTAAATACTCATTCATAAAGAGCAAAATGAAATGTGTGGTTACATTAGATTAAAGCTACTGCCTTGCAGACTTTAATCCTTCAGTTCATGGTCTGGTCACAGTCTGTGTTGAGCTATTTTCTATATACATTCCAGTAACCTGCCACATCACAAGGACATGTAACGTTGAATGCGTTAGCATTCTGTGTGCAGTTCTGGTTCTATGTTAGTGTGCTCAGATTTTGTTCCTACCTTGCTCTCATTACAGTCTCTTTACAATCCTGTCGGTCTGAGAAAATCAATGGACTGAAGGAGTACTCAGTGATAGTAAGCATAATGAGCAGTAGCCCTTGACAACCATCATGTATTATAGGAAGAGTGTTCAGTTTGACTAAATCTGCTAAATCCTGTCCGGCAGTTAAACTGTGAACAGCAGTGACGGTACAGGCAATTTTTGAAGCTCAGTTTTGTGAAACTCACACTAAAATATATTTCAGAGGTGATTTTGCAATTGTGAAACACACTAAGAAGAGTTTTTTGGGAGTGGAAAACAAGGAATGCTGCCCCTAAAGCCTCATTCACACTTTTGTATTAACCTGTGGCTTTTTCTACAGTTCTAATCTGCGGCACACCATTAACTCTATTTATGCCTCTTGTTCACATCACCATGGAGGAACACAGTACGTTTTTTTTTTTTTTAAATGTGACACGCTTCATATTACACACATATTGTGCCCATTGCAGTGTTTTCTTGACAGAAAACCTTATTACGCAGTAAGCAGCTGCCCACCCCTACCTCCAAACCATTTTTTGTGTCAATGGCATGATTTTTAGAGTGAGCAAAACACAATTTGTATTTTTCACTGGAAATTCAACTTTGTGAGGTAAACAGTATATGAAGCAGGTGTTCATTGAGGAGAATGATGCCCTGTGAAACCCAAGCCGCCCCATACATGAGCTTCAAACTCTGGTCTTTCTCACCATACAATGCAGGAAAAACTATGCTTCTCTAATTGACAGAACTTCATCTATAGCAGGCTGATTGACAAGTGTGCTTTTTACAGAGACAGTCTGAATAATTACAGGTTATATCATTACCTTAGGATAAGCAAACATAGCTTCACTGCACATCCAGTCATTTATATAGGTTACAGGAGAACTATTTGACTGAAATGGATTATTGGGAAAAATGGTATGAAAAAATTCTTATTTATGTTTGTCTAATATCTAGAGTTTGGCAAATAAATTAAAGAATCTAAGTATTACAGGACATTAAGAAACAGGGTAAGGGTGAACGAGCCAGTGAGAGCCCAATACTGTCAAGAAAGTTTCTGATTACTGCACACTCTTGTAATGGTGTATGCAGCATTAGGAAAATGGATGAATGGATGGATATCTTCACATACTTAACCATTCATACATTAAGGCATCCTCTCTGTTTCCATTCCTGGAGGATGATTGGTACTTTTCATAGTGTTAATATTAACTCTATAGATGGGTCCACATTTATAAGAGTTACTTTGACACTTACAGGAGTTAATTTAACACTGATGATTTTGTTGTGTTAAACAGTTTTATTAGAGAATGATTATTTTCTGTCACAAAAGTCTTTATGGGTTGTTCTGAAAAAGTGGATGAGGCTCAGCATTTAGTCACAGGCTCCCACACAACACGAGCCATCTCAGTTTACAGATTTGCACTGTGGTAACAGTTGATCAGCAGCAAACCCACAATGTTTGGATTACAACTTCAGAGGCAATATCTTATTGGCCTAAGCTAAAAGAGGCCCTAGGCCTTGGCTGAGCAGTTAGCGATTCTGAACACAGTGAGCGGAGCACCTCCTTGTGCTGTCCACTGGGATCTCTGTCTCTCTCACTGAGCCCCCACCTTACTGCATGACTCCACCACCTCCACAGTACAAATATAGAAACAGATGGCCTGTGGTGTAAGTGAGTCCGCAACAAAATGCTCCTTTTGTTGGTAATACGCCAATGGAACAACTAGTGAAAAGTCCAAAATAAAATTAAGGTTAAGCTGCATAGGACAGGGCGGCACGGTCGTGCAGTGGGTAGCGTTGCTGCCTCACAGTTAGGAGACCTGGGTTCGCTTTCTGGGTCCTCCCAGTGTGGAGTTTGCAAGTTCTCCCTGTGTTTGCATGGGTTTACTCCGGGTACTCTGGTTTCCTCCCACAGTCCAAAGACATGCAGGTTAGGTGCATTGGCGATTCTAAATTGTCCCTAGTTTGTGTGCCCTGCGGTGGGCTGGCGCCCGGCCCAGGGTTTGTTTCCTGCCTTGCACCCTGTGTTGACTGGGACTGGCTCCAGCAGCCCCCCGCAACCCTGTAGTTAGGATATAACGGGTTGGGTGATGGATGGATGCATAAGACATGTCTGTTTGAACAAAGAGCAGTGTAGATAAATGCAGTTAAAAAACCGATAGGCAGATAAGCCTGTCAGAGGTAGCTGTGATGGATATCAGTTGGCATGAAGGGTCCAAGCTTAAATTAACTATTTTAAACAGGGGGAGCGTGTTGACACTTTTACCACTGTTCACATAGTATAGGACCTTTGTTTCTTTGTGCAAAAAAGAATCACCTACAACTCTTTTCAAAACCAAGGACCTGGTTATTGACTTTTGCTGCACCAAATCAAAAAGCAAATTAAAAAATCAGGCTCAGTTATGGGATTCACTCTGGACCACTAGAGGTCATATCAAAGGAGAGAATTAAAACTGAGTGCCACTATGAATAATGCTGAACATTGTCTCTCTGACACACTAACTCTGAGGACTTTCAGCCCAACAGCACTACATCTTTATAGTGCCTTACTGTAACTGTTCTCTTATCTGTAGCCAAGGCAGAATTATTTTTGTCCTGTTTTGTATTTGGGTGTGATTTTAAGGGATGCTGGTGCTATGTTGTTTGTTACATTTCTTGAACTTCTGCAAAACAAATAAAACACTATCTTTCTGCCTATCTATTTTTTATCCATCTATATTAGAAGTTTGCTTATACAGGCTAAATATCAGAAAGAAATTAACCTTTAATTGATAAAAAACAAATGTATTTATAAAGATATTATCCAATTTTAATAGGAAATCAAGGTTGTTAATTTTAGCTTGTGTTTGATTCCATTAGAAAACCCCACAGATATGGAGAGAACACACCAATTTTAAAAAAACAACAGGGTGTGGGATTCAAACCCAGGATACTGTTGTCCACTGTGCCACTCAACATAAAAGCAGTAAGACAAAAAATGAAAGGCATAAGCAAACATCTTAAAAGCAAAATCTAGACAAAAATTACCCAACAATACAAGATGTAGACTATTATATGAATAAAGCAGTCCAGATAATGCAAGACCACCAGAGAATTCCCTTTAGAGAAGAACCCAGAAGTATTGTGTTTTCAGAAATGTAGCAGAACAGGCTGTGAATCAAAGGCACCCCACTGTGAAGTAAAAGTCACTCACAAGGTAAAGCACTTGGTAAATGTGTCTGGCATACAAGAGGACCAATGTGTATATAAAGGGAGAGGAAAAAACAGCCAATGCCTCTGTAAAGTTCATTTTCATTGACAACAGGGTTTAAACAGTGAAGAAATAATTTAGAAAAAAAAGCCTAACATATTCCCAAAGGATAGGACAATTAGGCACACTAAAATACTTCTGCAGACACAAAGTAAAAAGCAAAAAATTTGTTGCAGTTTAGTAAAAGACAGAATGTTTATAATTATAAATCACAGAAGCAGACTTCATCACTAGCAGACAATAATATGGGCAGAAAGACAAAAAGGAAATGACAGAGTCCCATCATAACGGAAGACACAGTGCCAGTGGGAATTACAAGTCAAGTCATATTGCTCATTAAGCTGTTTAAGGCCCTCACAGGTACACACATTCAATTTCAAGCTCTAGAATATTTCCTGCTCTCAGATGTGTTTAGACAATTTGACAAATTAGAATCAGATTTTAGTGAGCACAGTCTCTGGAAATTCAAAATGTACATTTGCAAGTACTTTAAACTTTCATTTGAACAAATCAAGTACAATCACTGTAGTGACTGTGGCAGGATAGAGCAGAGCATGTCATCCTCATGCTGGCTCACCAACAGATTAAAGCAGATGAGGTGACTAAGGTGCAACATCCCGCTCCATAAAGCAAAGCTGACCATAGTAATGAATATCAGGGTAAGCAACACAATTTATGCTTTCTGCCCCACCCCATCATGTGACTGCTGCACAATGTTACAAGTTTTACATAGCAACAGACAAGGTAGGACAGGCCAAGATCTACAGGCAGGCCTAAAGAAGGACAAGAAGTGGAGCTATTTGCTGGCTCACTTCTGACAAAAGACTCCTAAACACAAAATATTTGAAAATATGTAAAACATTTATATAGTATAACTATATAAAAACATTTCTGAAATGCTTTCCAAAACACTGAAGTACAATATGAATGCCCATTTTCAATTCCACACTAAAGATGGTAAGTCCTTTATGTGTATTTGTTGGATTGTCTGCTAATGCAAATGCACTTACTGTAGATTTATTACATGCACAGACCTCCTTAGTAATTTGAAAGTGTCGCAATCTCTAGATATCGAAGTTTCCTTTGTCTCATTGTCTGGAGTTTTTAAAAAGAAGTTCAATTTATACTTCTTCTCTTTCTGTGTGATGCCATCCAAAGCTTCTAAATTGAACTAATCTGGTGATATTGAGGGTGCAATGGTACTTAAGAGCAGGAGGCTGAACTTTATGTAAAACTAATGGAAACATTCTGTTTTATGAAAGAATAAAAAGCTTTGTACTGCTAAGAATTTCAGACTCCTGTTTAAATTAGGTTTCAATTTCTGCTTCAGTTTTCAACCTTTGCCACTGTGATGTTAAATTAAAAAATATATGTATGTTTGAACCTTTTGGAGAGGTGGTATTTCTAATGATATAAATAACTTATCATACTTTATTTTTAAAATCTGCATGATTTTTTGTTGGAATATGATCAAGGATAATTGAGGATAATACTTTATTAGTCTAAAATTAGTCACACTAGATTACAATAACAGTTTAGCAAGAAACTAAGCCCACAAACAATAAGATAACAGACCTGAACAGCCTAACCCCTTATTATTTTGTAAAGGAGACTGCATGCTATGCATTTCATCCAACTGGAATACCCTCTGAACTAACTTAGTGCAAGCAGCACTCGATTAGAAGCTTCTCCATGTAGGTTTGTTTCAAGGGACTGATCTAAGCTTGGGATCAGCTATAAACTTGTCATTTCCTTTTCCTTATGTGAAACTGTATACAATATAATAAGACAAAACATACAACATGCAAATTTAAATCTTCTGGGACAAAAATAAATAAAAAAACCAAAGCATACCAATATAATTATACCAAAGATGGATGGAGATAAACTAAAATACAAGCAACTGTGTATCATGGACTGAGAGTATTAAACATTACAAGTTGTTAATATGAAATTACACAAAATGTATTGATTGAATTGATTAAACGATACACACATTTTCTTTATAACAGTTTGATGAAGACAGTTTGATGAAGACAGTTATGTCTTCATCAAATGGACAACCTGAACAACATATAATACACAACAGAAGATTCTCAGAGTCACTTAATCTGTTAAGGTCATGCTAGGTTCCATTCTTGTCTCATTTTACTTTAGTGATGTATGTCTATATCAGTTTCTACTTGGGCTAATTGCTTTTTGTACGTTCACTTTTATTTTGAAATGGCCTTTCTTTTGGTTACTTTTTTTAACTGTTTTTCATTAATTTAATCCTGTTTGTTTTTTATCTGTCTTCTTTCATATAGAGCCTAGTGACATCATGCTACATGTCAACAAGGGTTTATTCCTCAGCTTATGTGTATTTTCTTGTTATTTTTACATTTGTTTATGTTTTATGTAATTTCTGTAATGTTTATTTATTATTTAGTATTATGTAATGTTTCTTTAAATGTATATATGGGTGGGGCCACCAGGATGTTACACCTGAGAGCTCACCACCCACCTTTATATTCTAGCAGATCAGATGGCTTCCCTCAGGCTCACACTGTGTGTTGTAGGAGGGGATCAGGAGTTTTACTTGCCTTTAATATTTTCTTGTTTACAGTATTGGATTTTTCTTGCTTTTGTTCTTGGAATTCCTATTGGATTTTGGATTAGCATTCATTAGTTTTTCTCTTCAAGCTAATCCTTTTTGTCTTCTATTTTTGCCATTTTTTTCTTTTTGGTTCTTCTTCTCAATTTATGTGTTTTAGGTTATCTCAACAAATCAGAAGCCACACCTTCTCTTGTACACATTTTTTTGTATATTTCTGGAGCATTTGTGATATTTTGAACTTTTAAAGCCATCTCCCCGTTTATGTACCTGCTTTTAATAAGCCTTACAACCTTTCTAGCATATTATATCATAACCCTATTACAACAGAAGTGGCCACCTAATCCTGCATGTATGCTGCAGTTTGAGTAAACATATTGAAACTCTACTTAGGTGCTCCTCGGGTCTCACTTTGGTCTTTGGTATCCAACCTCTGAGATGGTCTGTAACCTTAATGTGAGTTTTGAAGTTATTGATTGTTTTCATGAAGTGTGTTCTCTTTTTAGGAGAACTTTGCTTTAGGGAATTTAATTGCTTCACACTTTGGGGTTTTCTCTCCTTTGTGTTACTGTTGAACAGTAAAAATATTGATCGTAAAACAATGCACAAAATGGTGGGACCCCTTGAAAAACATTGCAAAAATAAAAATATAAATTGTTAACAATATAAATATTCATCCATTTTCCAACCCGCTGAATCCAAACACTGGGGTCTGCTGGAGCCAATCCCAGGAACCAATCCTGGGCAGGGTGCCAGCCCACCACAGGACACACACAAACACACACCAAGGCCAATTTAGAATCGCCACTCCACCTAACCTGCATGTCTTTGGACTGTGGGAGGAAACCCACGCAGACACGGGGAGAACATGCAAACTCCACGCAGGGAGGACCCGGGGAGCAAACCCGGGTCTCCTAACTGCGAGGCAGTAGCGCTACCACTGCGCCACCGTGCCGCCCATACAATATAAATAACAAAATTAATTCATGAAAAATCAATTAAAAAGGTAATTAAATGATTCCTGATAATTTACAAAAGTCCTGACTGTGCTTTATATTTGTATATTAGTCATGGGAAGCCATTGTCGATACAAACTATTTGAGTAGTTTCAGTCCAGCTTTTCACTCCACTTTTAAAGGGGACAGTTTACACACTCAGGTCATACAGATACAGATAATAGCCGGTCATTCACAAGTTAGTCATGGTAGCCACTGCATTAACATATGTGCTGTTGGGATTGCAGTACTGCTACTAAAGGCCTTCATGTAGGAATCTCATTGTACTCTGTAGCCATGACAATTAACTTGAACTTTTAATGTTATTGAAAACAGATTTCATTTTGGACTATTAATATTACTATATGTCAGTCTGTCATGCACTCATCTTTTTGGTAGTTCAATTGTTAGTTATGTCATTTGTACCAAGTACAGATATTACATGGCAGACATCATTCCTGCCTGCAGTTAAACTGGCATCCCTCGGGCCTGTGGTAGGAATGAATATTGCTTCTTCATATATATTAACATGGTAAGATATCATATGAAAATATAATTTTCAGTTTTACATAAAAGTGAACGATAGCTGTACTTAGCAGTTAAAATATATCTCCTGGGGTACCATTAGTAAACTGCTTTAATAAATTAAAACTTGAGATGGGAGGTTGGGATTTGTGGGGATTCAATTCATCCATCCATTATCAAGCCCATTTAATCCAATGCAGGATGAAAGAAGCTGGTGTCAATCCCTGCTACACTGGCCAGAAAGCAGGATACAATTCTGGTAGGGGAACCAGAATCGACAAAAATCATAAGGCATGAATATTCCTTTCATAGGCCTTACCTTTGATATCTGGTATGTATGGGTCTGTATTTATGTGTATGTTACATTCTATTGTCAAAAATGAAACACTTGTATGTATTTTCCATTTTGTTTGGCATATCAAAAACATTTATACAGGTAGTAATAAAAAACATTTGCAGTAATGCATTTTACTACTACAAATGTTTGTGATGCACCATCTGCTGGAATTGCAAGTTTAAACCCATCTTACATGGGTAGCACTGCTAGTATAATAATATTTACATGATTCCAGATGTTTAATAAAACCAAAATAATTATACCAAAATGATCTCTGGTGACAGGTGCCCTGTCCAGGTGTTGTTCCTGCCTTGTGCCTTATGATTGCTGGGATAGGCTCCAGCTGCAACGCAATCCAACCGTAGATAAGCAGGAAAGGAGGACAGATTGATGGATAGATGACATCAAATGTTTCAAAACCTCCAAATATAATAATGAAAATTCTAGAAAAAAAGTCACTGTAGCAAACAGGGGCTTTAGAGAATCAAGGAGGGTTTATCTGAAATAGTATAGAATGTCTCCTTCATATCTTCATTGAAATTCAAGCTGAAGATGAATTTTTTTAAGACTGCTGGTTTGGATGTTCCAAAAGGAAAGCCTCCTGTTGGGTATTACCATTATATAACACTCTCAGATCTACTTAGGGCGGCACGGTGGTGCAGTGGTAGCGCTGCTGCCTTGCACTTAGAAGACCTGGGTTCGCTTCCTGGGTCTTTCCTGTGTGTAATTTGCATGTTCTCCCTGTGTCTGCGTGGGTTTACTTCAGGTACTCCAGTTTCCTCCCAAAGTCCAATGACATGCAGGTTAGGTGCATTGGTGATCTTAAATTGTCCCTAGTGTGTGTGCCCTGTGGTGAGCTGGTGCCCTGCCCAGGGTTTGTTCCTGGGATTGGCTCCAGCAGACCCCTGTGATCATGTCATTAGGATATAGTGGGTTGGATAATGGATGGATGCAAATCTTTTCATTTCAGGGTCATGAGGGGGGCATTCTCGCTCCAGCAGCATTAGGAAGAAAGTGTTATGTTAGTATGTTTTTCCTGATTTTTTTTTTTTTTGATGATCAATAAATGTTTCCTGGAGTTTTCTTTATTTTCTATGATGGATTTTAACATGAATAAGTTATATTTGTTTAGTACTTGTGTTTTTGGAGTTATTTTATTTTACTGTTTATTTTTTAAATTACCACAATGCCATTTTGCTTTTCTTGTGGGTAAATCATTGTTCAATACTGTGTATTTTCTCAAAGCCTTTCTCACAGCTGTTTAGTTTCTGACATTGAACACGTATTGAGTTTTAACTCTTACTTTTTGGATTTGATCCTTCACTAGTTTACTGGTTATTTCTCATCTATTAATCCATCCTGTTCACCTGCAGTCTGCCCCAAAACTTCTACCTGGGGCAGTAAACTAGGTAGGAGACACCTGGACTGTCACTAAGTCCAGCCCCATATACACTGACAATGAATGAATGAATGCATTAGAATTATACATCCATCCATCCATCCATTGAACCCGCTATATCCTAACTACAGGTTCACGGGGGTCTGCTGGAGCCAATCCCAGTCAACACAGGGCGCAAGGCAGGAAACAAACCCTGGGCAGGGTGCCAGCCCACCGCAGGGCACACACACACACACCCACACACCAAGCACACACTAGGGACCATTTAGAATCGCCAATGCACCTAATCTGCATGTCTTTGGACTGTGGGAGGAAACCCACGCAGACACAGGGAGAACATGCAAACTCCACGCAGGGAGGACCTGGGAAGCTAACCCATATTTCCTAAATGCCGCCCTAGAATTATACATTTTTCTTCAAAACTTTTGTTTTTCATTTGAGATTTTATTTTTAGTGTCACATTTTGAATTTTAATGTGACACCATCTTATTTTTGTATGAAAGCACCAGTTTCTATGATGCAGGTGTCAATTTTTAAAGGATATGTCCCTTTAAGTCACATCATGTGATGGTATTTAAGTCAGTGCCTCAGTGCCCAAGTTTATGTCTATCACCTAAAATCTTTTAGTGCATTTTCTCTTTTGTTCTTTCTGGTTTGCCAGATTCTTGGCAATGTTCTCTAACAATCTGATTTTGGTTTAAGTATTGGCTGTTGTTATATGATGGTTGGATTCCTGTTATTGACCCCTCCTTGTCTTGAGACAAACATTTAATCTCCCATTTCTTTATGTACTTTTGCCTTTGAGGTGTGACACTTTACATCTCTGGCAGAACACAATGATCAAATAAACAGTTGCAGTTGAGACAAAGTATGCTGATATTTGAACCTGTATATTAGTATTTAAAAATGCTGTGACGTATTTAAATGCTGTATGGTTTGGTATTTTAATACCGTAATTAATATTTATATATTTTTGTCAGCACTCAGCCTTCCTTCTGTTATGCTCAAGATGGCCATTCATACTAATTACTTACTGGAACAGTTGGGAATTGCTGAAGAAACCCAGCTTTGAGATCAGAGAGCACAACGGCAGTGCATGAAAATTCAGTGACCATATGACTCAGAATTGTGAAATGATCTAGAAAAGACTTATGGACAATAGTAGAAACTGGAGGCATGTTGAAACAGATGTTAGACAACAAGAACTGATAGTTTATAATACTTTATTGCTCATAAGAGAGAAAAGCAAGGTCAACTGAAGACAGAAAATCCGAACAATTTCTATAGAATGAAGCATTACATTGGGATTAAGTTAATTTAGTAAGAGCAAAGCTAATGTATCAATGATCAAACACTTTTCAGAATAGGCAAGATTTAAATGGTTTTGAATATTTAGTCCTTTAATGGGTAGGTAAGTAAGTATGTCTGGCATCACATTCAGTCTTTGTGGTCTCTAGAGGGTGCTATTCAACCAAACTCAACTATCAGACTATCAACTATCAGACTGTGATGCAAAAATAATTGAAAAGAAAAATCTATTCCTTTATGCAAGATTTTTACTGGGTCAGTAAGTAAATATGTCCAGTAATTCTGTATAAGTTATTTAACAGCAAACATATACATAATGGCCCTTTGTGGGAAGACCTTGGGCGGTGTGGGCTTTGGAAAACCTAATTAAATACGCCACTGGCCCAATGTGGGGGCTGCTACAAGAGGCCCCTTAAAAAAGTTTTCTTAGTGCCGCAAAATGGGTTAATAGCGGACAGTACAAGTTCATTAAGCCCCTCATTGGCCTAGTGATGGTTTGCATCCCAAAGTTTCCCTCTTTTTAATTTTGTCACAGAATAAGTAATGCAGCAAATTAGTATTTTAGTTG
Organism: Polypterus senegalus; assembly: GCF_016835505.1. Taxonomy (NCBI): domain Eukaryota; kingdom Metazoa; phylum Chordata; class Cladistia; order Polypteriformes; family Polypteridae; genus Polypterus; species Polypterus senegalus. The sequence goes on along the minus strand of NC_053167.1, from coordinate 25,748,956 downwards.
GTTTTAGATTTTGATTGTAGGAGTAAAACAATTTAAATGACTTCAAAAAGTATCCTCTTTATATTGACTAAAATTGCACATTTTTATGTATTATTGGTAATGTGTTCAGGGTTGTAGCACCACAAAATAAACAAATGAATAAAGAAAGAAGGAAAGAAATAGCTGGACTAGTAACAATACATAAATGCAAAGGCATTTTGTGTTTTGTAAGAATAAATAGTTTTAAACCACTTATTAATTAACTTTAAATTAAATACAAAAATTCATAAATACACATAATTTAATTAATAAAATAAAGAATATAAACACTAAAAAAAGTATCAACGGAGGCGCAATGGTAGTGCTGCTACCTCACCGTAAGGAGACCAGGGTTCACACCCCTGGTTTTCCCCATGTCCATGTTGATTTAATTCAGGTGCTCTACACCAAAGTTCAAAATCATGCAGGTTAGATGAACTGTTGGTGCTAAACAGGCTCTATGTTGACAGCCAGAAAAGTGGGGATGCTTCTCTGCATGCTGGAAATGCCTAAAAATGGAAGATTTGCCATCTTAGCAAGTCAATATTTAGACCCCTGTTGGAAAAGACATGCTGAATACTTTTGTACAACGTGTTTCGCCTTGCTCGATCATACACTGTTGGGCTTCAGTTGCTCCAACTGTTAATGTTGTTTCTGCCTTCCTTATTATAATACTAAGGAGCTTTGCACCCTGCTCGCTTCACTTGCCAACTCTCCACCACATACACCACCTGCACTTCGTGCCGCTGTGAAGAGGGGGGCTGAACGCACCCCAAGGAGATCCATCTGTTACTCCGAAACCACGCTTAAACGGTGATACAATGGGATACAAATATTTTTTTTAACTCCTCTCTGCTCGATCAGCTGTTGGCTTGGAGCTGCTGTTTTGCCGTGTGATCTGCACTTCGCTTACCTACCCATTCCCTCCATCCCGCCAGCGCTACGTGCTGCTATGCCGTGTGAGCTGAACTTCGCTCACATACCAATACCACTCCCAATTGTGAAGAGTGTGGCCGAATGCACACCAAGGTGACGTGGTCACTCCTCTGAAACCCCTCTTAAACGGTGATACATTGGGAAACAAGTAATAGTTGTTATTTTTCCCTACTCTTTGCTCGATCAGCTACTGGCTTGCTGCTGCTTTCATTCCACGTGATTAGCATTTCGGGTGGCGCTTCAAACGTTTAAAAGCCTGTAAAGCACATGTCATTTTGTCCACAAACACTATTCGATCTCTTTTCACTTTTTCGTTATTTCACCGAGTAATATTTTCCATTTGTTTGTGCTAATGTGATCTTTACACTCATTTTTTTGAGACTTTCATATTTTCCTACTTCCATTATCTCTAACCTGCTCTGCATGTGTATCATGGGACTTGTTTACAAAGGTTGTAAGTATGAGGTGACGTGCCTGTCTCTCAGGATGTGAAGGCGTCTCTCTTCAAAAGATTTCTCTTCAAAAGTGTCTCTCTGTCTCTCTTCAAAAGATCACGTCTCGACGCAGGAAAAAAGTCTTGTCCCAAGATTTTCTTAAATAATAGAGATACAGTATATGTATTCATAGACTTCATGTAAAATAGGTAAAGAGCAGCATAATCACCAATGTAATCACAAATATACAGTGCATTACTGAAAAACTAAATATTTTAAACATTTTGCGTGTCATCATCTCAGAAACAGCTTTTTGAGATAAAAATGTTTATAATATTCTTGTTAAATATATTAAATTCTAATAAGGTTAAAAACAATTTTCAAAGAATGTTTACCATCCAACATTAAAAAAAAAACATATTCACACTGCAGCAAAGTTTCATCACATTGTCCAATACCTCAAATGCTCCCTTGTTGAGGCGGATGTTCATCTCCCATGAGGAATATGCATAAGTATCAAGTTTTGAAGAGCAAGGCTCAAAATAATTAATGACAGTAATTATTAAAACAATAAAGAAAGTAGATAGCATCATGCTGCAGAGAGGCGAATGCTTAAATGGGATTTTTCTAATTACTGAGAACCAGCAAATGTACACATTAATGTTTGAAAGGAGACTCGACTCCACCGAACAGAGGCAGTCTTCAGTGGAAGTTTATGTCTGACAGGAGCTTTTTGTGTTTTCAGTCTTTCTTGTACTATTAAAGACACTAATAAATTAAAGATACCAAAAATAACATCTAGTTTTGTTCCTATTTCATTTATCTCACAATGCTTTTACTATATTTTCATACTGCTAGACATTAAGGTTATTGCTGCTATTGTATATATTTAGAAGATAGATAGATAGATAGATAGATAGATAGATAGATAGATAGATAGATAGATAGATCTTTATTTGTCCCCAAGGGGAATTTTGGCTTTTACATTATCATTTTATATGAAAATAAGTTTATGGATGATTTGCATATTGAGTCTCATTGTGCCATACAATGACAATAAAGGAATTCAGTTCAATTCAATAGAAGAGAGAATGTATTCACAAATAATTATGACTGGCTTCTAAATCTATTTTGATTTCCAAGAGCTATCCTCTTGGAGAAATGTACTGTTAGAATACTAGGATGTATACTTGATATGATTTTTATAATGAAATCCATTAAAGTATTCAAATTACAGTTTAAAGATAGATCATTAACTTCATTTAAATAATGTATACTCTTAGTAAATAAACATGTGATGGCGGCATAGCAGTAGCAATGACCTGTCGCCCCATCCAGGAATTGTTCCTGTCTCACACTTGATGTTTGTTGGGAATGGCATGACCCTGGGTGGATGGAATAATTAAACATGTATAATGAAGATTTTTCAGAATGAAGAATCGGTGCTCTAAGCTTACAACAACTGGTTTTTCATTTATTACAGAGCTCATTGTGTGGTGATTGGTTATGTGGAGAAAGAAAATGGAAAGACAGGGATTGAGTGTTGGTACATTTGACAGAGACAGTACTGCTGCATTAAATGTTCCATTCAGGATTGCAAGTGTGCCAGCAAGCATCTTGTAGGAGGCGTCAACAATTTCTAAAAGGCGGAGGCAAGAACAATCCCTGGACTAGGTGCCAGCTGATCGATACCACTGCAATACCCATGCCCCCACATGTTTAATACATGCTTTAATGCATTTCATCATGAAAATGATATCAGGTATTCATTGTACTATTCTAAAATGTTCAGAGAACAGTAACATCATGAATCTAATATATTCTGTGATGCAATCACTACCTGTGCACTCCTGTCTATGAAAGAGAAAGCCCATTTAAGAAGCAAGTATTGATTAATGACTTGGTCGGGGAACACATGCTACTTTAGTTACGATGAGATTTGAGAAACTCTACTAAATTAAACATCGATTTTAAGATGAAGTTTACAACATTCTACTTTAATGACGAAATAAACTATGAGATTAAGATGGAAATTTTGAGTTGAAAGTCTACATATCAACCTTTTTTCTCCTCACTGTGTCCCTAATTTTTTCTTTCTATTCGCCGTGCCCTAATACGTTTCCATATGACACTCTGACGGTCGGCAAAAACTCACCTTTTCACCTCAACTTTGACATCTGACTACTTTTTTATTTTGGGCCCTCTGCAACTTTCTGAACTTGAAGTTTTGAGTGTCTCCACCACGCTTTATCACTCCATCACTTTTTTTTTTATGTTGCTTGTAGATAGATAGACAGACAGACAGACAGACAGATAGATAGATAGATAGATAGATAGATAGATAGATAGATAGATAGATAGATAGATAGATAGATAGATAGATAGATAGATAGATAGATAGATACTTTATTAAACCTAAGGGGAAATTCACAATTTTTTCACAATTGTAACACTGCTTAAGCCAATAAATAGTATGTATTTCCTTGCTTCCACTTTGCATTTGCTTAAGTTTTCTTTTCTGTGCTTTTGCCATTGTCTGTTCACAAAATGCTAGGGGGCTGTTTATGCCAATTTGCATATTCAATGGGGCATAATTCTGGGTGGAGTCAGGCTGGGGCAGCAGGCGCATGCACGTTTGTTACTTTTTACAGTGACTGGGATTTATGGAGATGAAGTGTGTGGAAGTTGATTTACACAAGGTTTTGTGCATCCAATTTTTTTGTGCATACGCACGTTTTCACTTTTGTTCATACGCCATGTTTCAGTGTGAATTCTATGCACAGAGTTATATTTATAGTCTGAGGTGTATAGACTGAAGAGAAAAGGAGACAGGACTGTTCCTTGTTGTGTTCCAGTGTTTCTTATATCCGTATCACACACACATTCATGGAGTCTTACAAACTGTGGTCTTCCTGACAGAAAGTCCATTATCCAGGACATCACAGACTCATCTACCTACATATCTCTAAGTTAACAGGGATGGCTGGATGGTATTGAAGACACTAATTAAATTAAAAGGTGAGAATAAGCCTTGTGGAGCAAATAGATAATTGCATCCTCCACTCCAGTCTATGTCTTATAGGCAAGCTGCAGTGGGTCCATGTAGTCTACCACAAACAAGAAGACTCACTTCCATTTCCTTATAGATGACCTCACTTCAGCCTCGTCCCAATCACCTCACTTACATCCCATCCTGATGACCTCGTTGTGTCCCGTGCCGATGACCTCATCCTAGTTCCTACCGCCTTAATATAAAACCAATCAATGTATAATTTTCATTTATCTTTCTTATTTTGTAGATAAAAGAGACTAGCATCAGACTGAAGTGATTACTCCAAACAAACCCCTCCTTAAGCCATGAGTGCAGCGTTTATTTATTTAAAAACTGGCCATCCGTTAAGGCCATGGACCTGCTGTACCACACCATCCTAAAGGCACACATGGACAAAGCCCAATCAGCACAGGTCCATCACTATAACCGGAAAACCACCCTCCGGGAATTCCTTCTGGGGGATTGTGTAATGGTCCTAGTGCCTACCTCACACTCCAAATTATTGGCCCATTGGCAAGGCCCTAACATTGGCCCAACAACCAAATTGTCTGCTGAGCAAGCACATATATCATGTAAACCTGCTGAAACAGAGGAAGGAAAGGGAAGAGGATATTTATTTTAAATATTTATTGTTGACTTTCTGGGGACCAAGGTTATTATAATTATCGAAAACTAAAATCAAAACTGAAACTATCATTAAAAAAACACTTTTGTAAATTGAAATAAAATAATTAGAAAAACTGAAATGAAAAACTAAAACTAAATGAAACTATTAAAGTAGCTGGAAAGATTAACTAAAATAAAATAATAATTTACTAAATATAATTTTAGTTTTCATTTTTGAATGAATATTCTTGCTGTTAGTTTGTAACCCTTATAACTTTTAACTCTAAAACTGAAAGTCATCCACCAAGAGCCTCCCACACATATTCATCCATTGAATGGCGGCTGGTGAAGGAGGGTGGCTGTTCACACAGCATTTGCAGTGACAGAGCGTACTGAATACGCGCGTAAAGCTCATGGAATAGAAAGTGAGTTATGTGCCGCCTTTGTTTGCACTTGTTGTATATCAAGATGTAATTAAAACAAAAACTTTACCATATGGACAGAAAAATCACGACTGAGTAACATTTCAGTTTACTTCTCAGGTGCCTGCTTTATGTTGACAGTAATTCACCTGCCACTTCGCACACAACGTATACACAGTATAGAGGAAGTATATTAATCATGAAAAAAATTCAACCTCCTCATTTTGATGAATCTTGACGTTTGAGACCTACCCATTTTTTGGAATTATGCATGTGTGCGTGTGTAAACACGATATCTCAAAAACGCAACTAGATAGATGGATGAAATTTGGCATGTGGTTGTTACACCAGAATTGTAGATCTGTATTAAGTTTTGGGCCAAATCTATCAGCCGGAAGTAGAACTTTACCTGAACACATATTCGATTTTTTTTATTCATGTGGCTGCAGAGTCCGATTTATTCAACTTCACTTTTTTAGTAATTATTAAATATATTATTAATTTGATTTGATGTTGATGTTTCTTAAATAGATAGATAGATAGATAGATAGATAGATAGATAGATAGATAGATAGATAGATAGATAGATAGATAGATAGATACTTTATTAAACCTAAGGGGAAATTCACATACTTCAAATTCACAAATGTACATAATATAATCATTATAATCAATGTAATCATTGTCTTGCGGTTTACTTCTCAAATATCCATCCCCATATCCAAGTACACAAAAAGTCTAAGGGAGACCACTCCTGATTTTTGAAAATAATACGGCACTGATCAAGAGACTGACCAGGTCATCATACAAGATCGGCATATTGTTGCTGACCAATCACTTTTGCTTTAAAAACGTTGTTTAACAGTGGAGCAATACAAACCTTGTAAAATTCCTGAGTTGCCAATGTCTCTACTGAACTGCGTACATTTTAGAGGGGGACAGTTTTTGTACACTGGGTGATTCCATTTCTCTCCTAGGCAGACGAACATATAAATATTACATTTAAAAGACAGTAGATGAAGAGGCAATAGGCACCCATTGTTGGGACAGGGTTGAGAAGTTAAAAGGCAAATTTCCTGAGTAATTCCGTTACTGATTATTGTCAGGGCTGTCTACAGGATGTAGATATTTGCTGTCTTGCAAAAGAATCACCGCTTTGACGTTTTAACTGGTTAAATATACAAACATTACAAAATTGTGATAAAAGAACTGCTCCTTCCTTGGAAAATGTTTGTATTTACCTGACTCGGAAATTAATATGTCTGAGAATATTGGTTTATAATCAGTGTACTCATTGATTGTTGCTAACAAAACATTTTGTTAACTTGTGTTTACACTATTTGTTAAACCCAGGAAATTTGGATGTGCCATTGTTTAATCCATCGTCCTGTTAATCTATGCAGGAACTGAAGGAGATTTAAACTTCTGGGCAGGAGAAGGCAGGGAGAGGGACAGTCCACTGAGAATGCTGCCAAGATACTCAGACAGAGCACAGGGGCTCGCAGGCAGACGAGGGTACGTGGCTGGCACGATGTGAGGCAAAAGGATGGCAACACCTACTTCCAGGGAGGAAGAGACAGCTCCACAAGGAGACGCTGGTTATGGGTCCAGTGAGAGAGGTAAGCCACATGAAAGGACCACACAAAGCTGCCATACAGGAAGTGAGGCATGCCTAGGTCACAGCAACACAAGGAGCCCAGAGTGGAAAAAAAAGAACGACGAAGAGATGCTGACAGGGATTCAACGTTTTGACAAAAGTTCTGTTTGGAAACGAGTGTCTGGTGAACAGAGTGCATCCGTGGATGGTTGGACGATTAATTGTTGGGGTAACACAGTGCGCAAACTGGACTCTGGACCACTAAAGGTTGTATCCTCCAATTCTTGTTTTTAATGGACTTTTAGAGTGTGGACTGCGTGCTTTCCTTTTTAAAAAAGGAATTTCATTCCTGATATTGTTAGATTCTTTTATTTTCATTTATCTTTTCAATATACTTTATATTGTCTTGTGTAATAGAAGTTATTGTTGCTTTTCCTGATATTACTGTTGTGTCTTTCATTGTGTGTTTACTCACCGCCCAATTTAATGAATTGTGGTATCCATCCATCCATTCATTATCCAACCCACTATATCCTAACTACAGGGTCACGGGGGTCTGCTGGAGCCAATCCCAGCCAACAAGGCGGTAAACAAAAACCAGGCAGGATGCACACACACACCAAAGACAATTTAGAATTGCCAATGCACCTACTCGGCATGTCATTGGGCAGTAACCAGAGGAAACCCACACAGACACAGGGAGAACATGCAAACTCCATGAAGGGAGGACCCGGGAAGCGAACCCAGGTCCTCTTACTGTGAGGCAGCAGCAGTACCCACTGCGCCACCCACCTGTGTGCTATTATCTGTAAATTTCAAGAGTTCCCAGTCTCTTAATAAAACTGGGTGGCATAGTCGGATATTTTAATGGTGTCTAAGTTAGATTACCTGTAAGCGTAACCAGACTCTTGTCATATACAGGTAGGTAGGCGAAGACAGTCTGCCAAGTGATGAAAAGCTAAACATACTAATTTGTTTTTGTACTTATTCTATTTTTATTAATTTGTTTTATAATTCATATTCACAGCTCAAAATACCTGATATTGTGAAAAAAACAGTGCACAACAATTTTTTTAAAAGTTTTGCTTCATGAAACGTTTTTGCTGATTGTGACAGGTACCTACTGGGTATGCGCAAATATAGTTTTACTGCATCACGTAGGAACTCTGAGAAATAGACATTTATATGTTTACTGACAATAATGTATTTAGTCACATTTATGTTTCACACAAGCTTTTAAATTCAACAGAATTAAAAGTGGTTTGCCCCTGATTTTCTTTTCTATTCAATGCCTGGTGCTTCACATTGCAGTGTCCAACAGTAGTCAGCAAGCATTGACGGATTCCAGATGCCCTGGTATCGTTTTTCCATTGTAACAAGTCCTGGTGAAACTTTTCACGGTGTTTGTCATTGACAGCACCGGGATTTGTGGGGAAAGAAGTCTAAGTGTGAGTGAAGGAAATGAAGCTTGAGTGACATGTTTCACTTCATTGTCTTGTATGCTTTGAGAAGTTTGTCTACCAGGTGAATGTAGTTTAGGGCTCTGTAATTGCCCAGAAATGTATCAACAATGTCTTTGAAGGCTTTCCACACAATTTTTTCCAGCCCAACTAACAGATCTTCAAACCACTTGTCACTCATAATATGCCTGATCTAGGCGCAAACAAAAATGCCCTCTTTGATCTTGGCGTCAGTTATTCTTGGGAACATCTGTCTTAAATAATGAAAATTTTCACCTTCCTTTTTCAGTGAGTTCATGAAATTCTTCATGAGTCCCAGTTTTATGTGAAGAGGAGGCAAAAAAATCTTTGACAAGCGATTCATGTGCCACATTTTTCAGCCCTGGAACTAACTTTTTATGGAGTGGCCAGTTCTGTCGAGAATAGTGCGACTCTTTGGCACGGCTGTCCCATAACCAGATGAAACAACAGCACTTTGTATAGCCAAGCTGCAGTCCTAGAAACAAAGCAATGACTTTAAGATCTCCATAGATACTCAAGTTGTACCTGCTATACTGGGCGTGCTTCAGCAAACGTTCCATATCTCATACGTTTCTTTCATGTGTGCTGCATAGCCAACAGGTACTGAAGGATAAATGTTGTTGTTGTGTAGCAGAACAGCTTTCAGGCTTAACATTGATAAATCAATGAAGAGACGCCACTCTTCCAGGTTCTGATCACAACCCAAGGCCGAGAACAATCTTTCAATGTCACAACAGAAACAGAGACTGTCAACTTGTGCAAAGAATTTGGTTATATCTTGATGTTGGCCTTGAAACACAGAAATCTTCATACTGGGTGACAGCAAACACCATTCCTGCAGTCTCGAACCCAGCAGCTCGGCTTTTGCTTTTGACAGACCCAAATCTCTGACCAAATCGTTCAATTTGGACTGTGTTATCAAATGTCACTGTCAGTACCCTGCATTGTAGTTTCTTCATCTGGTTCTTCTAAGGTCCTGTCCTCTCGTGGTTTCAAAATTGGAAGACTGTCGTCATGTGGTATGGGTCTCATTGCTGAAAACAGATTAGGATATTCAATTCACTTCTTGTTTTTGGCAGAGAAACCAGACACATTAATCAAACAGAAGTAACAGTCTATCACATGGTCTTTCTGTTCTCACCATATCATTGGAACAGCAAACGGCATTGTCTTTCGACAATCTTTTCCAGGCTCTCAGACTTATAGCACATGTCGCACTGCAAATGTGTGATGCCCATTCCTCATCTTGATCACCAATTTTGCAGCCGAAATACAGATAATAAGCTTTCTTCACAAAAGCAGTCATCCAACGTCTCTGAGGCGCAAGTGTATATACACCACAGATATAGCAGAATGTATCGTGGCTGTTACAACATTGACGAGACGTATTGCCCGATACTAAAATGTCTATAGCATCAAGCTTACTTACTTTAATATTGCTAAAGATACTATACTTTACTATATTGATACTATACATACACACTGGCTATATTAACCAAATGAGCAGGATCTGTGTATGCAAACCACCTTTATAGCGTGCTGAGACAGCGTCAAGCTCGTTCAGATTTGCCCAGGTATGCCGAGAATGTTAACTTCCACAGGACAGCTTCCAACCTGGCCTAATACCATGCCTGGACATGCCAAGGCTGCACAAACCGTTGTTGATAAGTCACTTACGGGAGTGAAAATGTTTGGATACAAATATAAGAACAAATCATGATAAAACTGAAATGGTATGTGATGGGTAAATTTTGATGTGATATTTGTGATCAGCACCCAAAAATCTATAGGAAACACCCAACAGTGTTCACGAAGCAAAACTTTTGTTGTGCAGTGTAATCCAGTAGCAGAATTATGCTTTAAAATATCTGTCCCCATTTTTTTGTTTTTGTTTCATGTTTCTCTCTCTCTCAAAACAGATAGTTGAAATATCATATTCTTTTTATTCTTAACATCAGACATATAATAAATATTGCACACCAGGGATTTTTCTGCCTTGAAAAAAATAGAAAATATTTTAAAAATTATAAAATTGTGAAAAAATTGCTCATATTCAGTACCTGGTGCTTGTTTTTATCAGACAAAGACAAAACCAAATAGTAAAGTGTGTTGTGTAGTGTAGTAAGCTTCCACTAACATTAAACTCCAAACCTGTTAAGTGTACAGTTCAATCTCATTGTGACACAAAGACTAAACTCCATAGTAACTGTTTAACTGTACCATAATTACTAAAACTGAAATTAATATATATATATATCCTCACTCCAGCTCCGTCCTCTTCCACCCGACTTCTGCCAATGACTGGAGAGAGGCGGCCCCTTATAAACAGCTCCCGGATGAGCACCAGGTGTTACCGGCAATACTCCCTTGGCCACGCCCCAGCATGGCGGAAGTGCCGGCTGTCTTTGTAAAATAAAAAACAAAATTAATGCTAAAAATATAGTGCATGACGAAGGAAAACTAAAACTAAACTGAATTTCTAAGTAAGGTCAGAAAAAATGAAGAAAAAAAAACATATAAAAAGGAAAAACTATAATAACCTTGGCGGGGACAGTATTTTGTTGGGTTCTTGCATCCAGCTCTCCATGATCCTGACCTACATTCACCGATGTGAAGTTGGATGAATGAATATAATCCATCTTGTTTAGTGCTTGGAGTATTATTATCAATTGTTGGTATTGTGAGGAGAAAAAAAAATAACCAGCAACAAATGCACAGCAGACTGACTGATAATCTGATCATAACTTAAATACATTTTTGGCAAATACACATAGATTCAAGATTAATTTTCTTAAATTCTGCCTAGAAATGCTTCTCAATAGCTTTCACACACAGATGCATAATCAGGAATATTTAGGGACTCCTAAAATTATGCTGATAGTTAATACAGCACTGCTGATTGAAATGTTCAGTGATATTCCTGGTTTAGCTGAGGCTTTTTTAGTGGGGGTTGTTTAAGTTGGTTAAGCACATAATGGACTTTTTTGGTTTACATGTTGGCTATCTGAAACAGTGATGCACTGACGATCTTTGGATGTAATCTTAGTCACATTTACTCCATTAACCAACCAATGACCCATTCTGTTTTCATTTTGTGTGTGTCTATATACATATAACATAACATGATTTCCCCAGCATAAAAAGGCAAGTTGTACCAGTGTCATGTTTTCTAAATGTATTGGAGCAATTTTCTGAGCTCATATTGCAATACGGGCATATAGTGAGAATAAGCTGCTTTTGTTAACTGTAAGCAGTTACATTCCATTAACACACAAGTCATCTGTGATGCCAAGAGGAGACTGACAAACAACATGGCACAGTGCCCTGGGATGACCCGTGACTCATTTATTCTGAGAAAAAGTATAGATGGCATATGTGACAGTACTGTATGTGGAGGATGGCTTTGGAAGCAAAGGTCTGTGATACTGTTGGCATATTTACAGCTGGAGATCCACAAAGGGAGAAACTGAATCATGTATCATAAAGTAGTTTTTATTCCTGAGCTTTCAGCTCCTGCCAGAAGCCATCATCAGAGGATAGTGATTAGACATACAAGAATCAAAGGCAATATATAGCAAAATAAGGCGGGGGGTAATGGGTAAATGTGTGTGTGTGTGGGTAATGAGGTGGGGTTAGTAAGGTGTTTGTCGTGAAGCTTTATTTAATATGAGGTTGTTCTTCTTCTTATGTTTGAATAGATGGCTTTGTAGTAGGGTGACTGGCTAAACTCTCATGTTTCATATGGCATGAACTATTCCTTGCAAGAGCAATTATGTCATCACATATGGCAGATGATAGTTGCTACCCACTCTGAGGCCTTTTCCTGACTCATACCCAAATTCAGATGAGAGGCCTTATAATGCTACGGCCATGCTATTGCACGTTGAGTTGCAGAGTATAGCATAGGACTCTGTGAGTCAGAAGGCGAGGCTGCTCTACCAGCCAGTGAAATTCTGCAGCATCCTGATTGCACATGTATGAGGTTGACTAGCATAGTCCATATAAGGTTGTTTCGCTGTGTGGTTCAAGGCTCATTCACATATGCACATTTCCAAGATGACTGTAAATTAATTTGATTGTAGTTATAAAGGGTAAATTGAACAGAAATCAGAATTTTTTTGCCTTATGCAATTTCCTAATTTTTGCCTTACACATAATTTCATGCTCAAATCCATGCAGTTTTATAAATGAGACCCCGGGAGATGAAGCAATAGTCAAAATGTAAACAAAATCTTTAATCAGGATCCCAAAAATCTGTTGCCAGGTCCGATCTGCTAACTTTACTCATAGTCAATTAAAGAATCATTATATTTTCAAAGCCGGAAAAAAAGAAACCCGATGCTGCACTCTTTTTGACATCTATAATCAAACTAAAGAGGTTTTTAATTCTTTGATGCAGTGGTTCTCAACCTGTGGGGGGCGCGAAGTAACAAAAAGGGGGATGCAAAGATGTGAAGAAAAGAAAACAAGAATCAAAAATATGAAAAAAACATCTGTTGAAACCAAAACAAATTAACTTAAACTACATTCTGATACTAGAACAATAAATACAGAGTTAGATAAATGTCGATAAAAGTTAAGTAGGTATAATAAAATATGCATCTATATTTTGAAAAAATGTTAGGGGTGGAGGTGCGATTAAAACTGTTATGAAAACTCGGGTCGCAAATACTTAAAGGTTGAGAAATGCTGCTTTGATGACAGCTTTTGTACTGTGATGTAACATTATGCGTTCTCCAAAGCCACTAGCAAAGAACTACTAAACTTAGATCATGGTTTTTAAAAGAAAATAAAATGGCAATGTAATAACCATTGAAATAAAATTAAAATAAAAGTCAACTTCAATAAAAACACATCTAAGAAAATATTTTATAAATAGACTTAAATCTCCACAGACAAAAACCCAAAATTACTTTCAAAAGATACTGTAGGAGAAAAATGTGTCTACAGAGAGAGAAATTTTTGCAATGGATCATAAAAAGTAATACATTTATGAGTGATGACATTACTTCAGTAAATTATATCTAAAAGTTAATCTTCCAGAAATGGATGTAGATTGACTTTTTAGAGATAATTATGTTTAGGGTATTACTACTTAGCTGTTAGTAGCCTAGTATTGATTTTGGCAGTGAATTTTATGGGTTGATCCCAAATGCCAATTACAGTTCTGATATTTGAATCTGTTCTAGTCAGATTGTAAAAACTTACAACTTATAGAAGATATAAACTTAAAAAATGATGTACCCAAGATTGTAATTGCCAAATCAGTGTTGTGTTAATCTTTACTAAAATGGCTACTGATAATAGTGTTTCACAATGCATCTACTGCCAAATACGCTGAAGGCATTCACAGGTGAACAGCTCAAAATGGAATTGCTTTTCAATAACGAGTTATTTGTCAAGGTTTTTTAAATCAATAAGAATTAAGTTACCTGAATAAACAAAAGCATGATCTGCTCCCACACTGTAGAGCATGTATTGCTTATAAACGTGTTTCATCTTGAAAACATGTATGAAAAAACAATCTCTGCCTGTTTCAATCAGGTTAACACACTTCAATTTCTGTAAGTCTGAGAGCAATGAAAAAGAGGAAATAAATCATGTGCTTTGGAGAAGAAAAGAAACACTTATGAATGTTGTACTCTGAGAAGCATTTAGTGTCACTTGTTTGTTGCACTTAATAGAAACTGAAATAACTTCAAATAGTCTCGTTCTCAACAGAATGATCCTTAAGGAATCACAGCTCAGCCAACAAACCTTTAGTCTCTGACGTCATTTGAGAACAAGTGCACCTGGGAAAAATTTCATCAAGAAAATCCTCCGAAAAACAAAGGAGAATCTAGGACTATAAGTTCCACTTCTTGAGTAACAGGAGTCTTAAAAGTGACCACACCTTAGCAAATCTACATCTGTTTATTTACATAATTTACACTCAAATACATAATCTTCCATCTTTTCATAATCCATTGCCTATGGATCTTTCATGATTTAAATAATTAATAAAAATTCAGTAGCTGCAGACAGCCTTTGAAGATTTATGGAAGCTACAGGTAACTGCAGGCTAGCTTCAGAATTAGACAAGAATGACTGAACTTTGGGAGGCTACCCTAATGCCCTAAGGGAAATAGCCTTTGAAGGAGGTAAGTCTATCAAATCTCACTTGTAAGTTCGTGTGAAGAAGACAGACAAGGGTATGCCAGAAAATTAGACACACTAGTAGAGCTTAATGGGTTAAATATGAGTAGCTGGGGCCTGTCCTTGTACTTGAAATTCCTTTCACATTTCTTCAAGAGGGCATGAAATATAAAACATTACTGAGAATTGATAACTGAGCTTTTAAATGGATACATTCTATGAATCAGGTGTATATTAAATCAATTTCAGTTACAAACTGTTATTCGTCAATAGTCTGAAATGCAATTATTATGGACAACAAGTTTCTATAGCTGGGGTGTGCTGGCGCCCTGCCCAGGGTTTGTTTCCTGCCTTGCACCCTGTGTTGGCTGGGATTGGCTCCAGAAGACCCCCGTGACCCTGTAGTTAGGATATAGCAGGTTGGATAATGGATGGATGGATGAAGTTTCTATAGCAAGCCTTGATGACTGGAAGCATTGGAAGAGAATGACGAAAAGATAGAAAACAAGAAAGATGGATACAACAAAAATGTAAAAAACAATTTTCTTTTAAAGAAAATTGTCACCCGATGATTAAGGATCTAGGCAAACTTCACAAGGTCATGAATTGTGGACAATCTAGATGAAGTCTCAATCAAGGTGAGAAATAAATGGGATTCCAGGTTTTCAACCACCTAATTATCTGTGTAGACGTCTGAAAGCCTGAACAAGTGTGGGAGTCCTAACAAATACATTTTAAAAACATGTTATAGCATTCTAAGCCCCTCAGTGCCCATTACTTCATTTGCCATAAAGGATTGTAGCCACTGAAATACTGCAAGGTATACACTAGCTGGGCACAGTTAGTAGTATGAGTGGCAGCAGCCTTTCTAGCAAGTAAAGGAAGCACATCCTTTGATAAGCCTCAAGAGTATTTGAAGAAGACTGCCAAGACCTTTAAAAGAAAAAAAAATACAAACATGAGCCCCCGTGCAGCTATTAGAAAGTGATTGTACTACCATTAATAATGACCGTGTTTAAGTTGCAGGAGAACACTGCTTTACCCATGAATTGACCTGCTTCTGGCTTTCATGCTTATATTTAAGAAGATCTGTGGCACTGGTCAATGGCAGGAAGGTGAATTGGTTCATGTTTTACCTTAACAGAAAACAGAAAAACGTGTACAATGAAGCTGTTTGGTGTGCCTTCAGGTGGAAATTATGCACATGGTGAGGTGAAAGAGGTTGCTGCCTGAAGAAGGGGGGGCTCAGTTGCCTCAAAAGCTTGAATATTGTAATCTGTTTAGTTATCCAGTAAAAGTTGTCATTTTACTTGACTTCTCACTGCATCCATCATGGCTAACAAGGTACAACACTCTACTACTATTGCAAATCCTTTAGTGAGATTTGTGTTTCACCAGATTCACACTAGTATTCATATAAGTTGATACAAAGAGCTTCTAGCGTCCACATCAATTTGACACCTCATGTCCAGCCAGTTAGCAACACCTGTCTGACCAGTTTTGGACCTTTCATCCATGCAAAGGCACCTGGAAACAGCAGAATAACCAAGAACTAAACAACTGACTTGACCAAAAACTTCTGTATTTAACTATCTTTACTGCTGGACCAGAGACTGTTGGCCTGATGTTGTGCTGAAGTTAATTTCAAGACAGTAAATGAACATAATAAGACAAGCAAGCTATTATAATGACTGTGTAGAAAGTTTTAAAAGATTATTTGAGGCAAAATAAAAATTGAGTGTGTGTGTTTTGCAAAATACATAATATGGATGGACTTGCAGAATGTGATGAGTTATAGCAGAGATCTATACACAGTGAACTGGGGTGTGATGGCCATTTTATATATGTATCTTTGTTATATTTTTATTTTAAATATGCATCCAATTAGAAATGTCCATATTTGTCACTAAATGTTTTTATAAGAGATACCATGCATGTCCTTATAAATTAAAAATGGTCACTCATTCTTTTCTCTCATTTAGCAAATGTGCTATTGTGTTTTGTAGTTGGTCTCAGTAAATCTTATTTCACAAAGCATTTAAGTATATTTTTTTTCTACTAATGTCAACGTATTTGTATATATGTGTATGTAAATTTGTGTGCAAATAATGCAAAAAACAGTTACTATAAATGTCCTTCACACGTGTGTTTCTGATATGGATGAGCGCAACACAAGAAACAGTCCTGTCTGCCTACTGTTCTCCCCACTCTGTACATCTTAAATTAGAAATATAACCCCAGATAATCACACTTGCAGAAATGATCAGATGAGTCTACACTTATGGGGTGTTTCTTTTAATGTAGGAAGTGAAATCCTTCATATGTACTATAACTTTGTGATAGCTAATGTGATTTTAAACACTACAATGTGCTGGACCAATAACATCACTTTAAGAGAGGTCCATTAAATCAACAAGTTAAGTAAAAACGCAGTCTAAGTTGTAGGACACACTCTGGACCACCTGGATGCAGCAGCAAAGGAGAGAATTAAAACAAAACTGGGTGCCATTATGAACAATGCTGCACAACCTCTCTGACACACTGTGCACTTTTAGCCAACAGATTATTCATCAGAAGTGTGTCAAGAAACACCACTGGGGCTCCTTTATACCAACAGAAATAAATCTGGCAGGTCAGAAGTTTATATATAATAGTTATTTATTTATTTATAGAGCTTCTGTAAAAAGCCAAATTTCCTCCTGTGGAAAAATAAAGTGTAATATAATAAGCATATAATAATAATAATAATAATAATAATAATAATAATAATAATAATAGTACATTTTATTTAGATAACACCTTTCCCATGCTTAGGGCACTACATTATTGATTTTTGCCACTACTTGCTAATATTACATCTAAATTTGTTTCATTATCAACAGTTCTCTTTGGGAGGAAATACTTGTATATTTGTTATTGAATAATTCATTTTAAAAAAGATACTTCAAACTCATTACTCAGTAGAAACCAAAACTTGTGTTCTGTTCTGTGTATTGTATTGTATTGACCCCCTTCTTTTTGACACCCGCTGCACACCCAACCTACCTGGAAAGGGGTCTCTCTTTGAACTGCCTTTCCTGAGGTTTCTTCCATTTTTTCCCTACTAGGGTTTTTTTTGGAAGTTTTTCCTTGCCTTCTTAGAGAGTCAAGGCTAGGAGGCTGTCAAGAGGCAGGGCCTGTTAAAGCCCATTGCGGCACTTCTTGTGTGATTTTGGACTATAAAAAAATAAATTTTATTGTATTGTATTGTAAAACTGCACACCATACTCGAGATTTTGTAAAAGACAAATATATCCATTTATAGTTTTGGAATTGGGGGTGGTTCAGAGGCTTAGGACTAATATTTCAATTACTTGCATGGTTTTAGGTTGTATCAGATCTCTCCTTCTAGGGTTTGGGGACCTTTATGTCAGATATCTGTGTATGATTAAATATAGACAACTGGATCTAGTTTAACAAATTAGTGGACAATTGGATGTTCTGTGACCAGTAACATGGAGAGCTGTTTTCTTCTTTGTCCTTTCATTATTTTCACTGTTTGGCTCAGCAGTAGGCTGCCACTCTCTCTCTCCCTCTCTTTAATAGCCATGTATGCTTAAATTTACTTTTTTGTGTCTTCCAGGACACTGGAGACTTTCTTTGTGCATAATTTTGAAAATTGTCAAGATTGTCCTTCCTTGTTTATTATGGTTTTCCTCACTATCACAAAAAATATAAAAATAACAAAATACATCAGTCATTCATTTAATAAAGAGCCAAATGTATAAAAAGCTTTCACTGTTTGGACCTGAAATATTCTGAGTTTGAGGCATTTCACTTTTGGCAGTGCTTCCATCTGTGAGCAAACATTTATGATTCATTTTAAATGCGTTTAAGTTTCAAGTTAACATGGATGCCCCTTGGTGAGAATTAACATTAAAACAGCAAAGCGATGTCATCAAATGTTAAGTATTGTGTGTTCCAAAAGAACATATGAAAAGGTTCTGATAGTTTTTGTGATGTTGGAAATTAATTGGCAGATGTTTGCCACAATTTGGCCACACTTAAAACAAAATCTTTTGTCATAGTGATACAAAAAGAGATCAAGAATTGAACAAATATGGAAGGCAATAATGAAAATAGCCAAAACTGAGTTATTATTAAATATTCCCTTAGTTATTATCCATTTTCCCTTTATACTTAGAATAACCCTGGTATTTGGTATTTGCCACACAACCACAACACTGACTAAACTCTTAAAAAGGACGCAAAAATTCAATCAACAATTAATGCCTGACTGCATAACCCTAAAATCAATTTTTATATATTTTGTATAGAATTTTTTTCTTTTGTTGGTTTCAAAACTGAATATTTACTTTAAATTCTAACCATTATTTCTTCATTTTATGATGTTTATTACTCTCTTTGTTAGTAAATGACAATGCGTTACTGTTTCATATTACTAAATTAGTATGGCACAGTGGTAGTGATGCTGCCTGGCAAAGAGGAGACCGGGGAGTTTACATGTTCTCTTCACATCCACTGGGTGCTCTAGGCTCCTCCCACAGTCCAAAGACCGGCCAGTTAGGAGGATAGGCAATGCTGAGTTGGCCATAGTGTGTGTGTGTGTGTGTGTTCATTCTGCGATGGACTAGCGCACCGTCCATAGATTGTTCCTGCTTTGCACCCACTGCTAGCTGGAATAGGCTCCAGCTTCCTTGCCACCCTGCTCAGGATAAAGTGGCTTAAAAGATGGATTAATAGATAAATACATTAGCTATAAACAGCAACATGTTCATCACAAAATTAAGGTATACTTGTTGAATATGACTATTAATACCTCTGGTGACTTGGTTGTACATGGGTTCATGGTTTCTGATTCTCATGTGAGCCAAGTAGCTAGTTCTGCTTATGCTTCAGGATTTTTATGGATGCCTGACTGGTTTCATAACCGGAGAAGTTCCTCCATTCTTTGAGCATTTTGAAAAGATGTGCTGCTTTTAATCATGTGTCTTTTATTTGTCTTATGCTTGTCATCTAAGTGTTGAACTTTTAAGATGATGGAACCTCTGTCAAGACTCATTTCCTTTGACCGTAATCTTCCAGTGCAATAAGGTATTCTTTAGACATCAGTATTACAGCCCTGAAACTTTCCTGTTGTAATCTTTTTAAATATTGTTTCAGCAACACATTCTGTTTCTAATAAGAAAAAAAAAAATAACTCGTAGGCATAGTCATGAAGACATAGCAAGACAAATCATTCATTACATGTGTTCATACTGTAGTTGCATCTTTTCCTGAAGTAACTTCCATAGCTGTGAGATTTATGCCCATATTAGATTTTATTTAAGTGATTTTCTTACCTTTTGTCTCTTGTCCAATGGCCTCTTTAAGCAGTTTAAATGATGAATAGTTAATTGAAGTATTAGGTTAATATACCTTAAATTATACATTTAAATCTCCTCAGTATTACAACAAACTGGTGCCCACTAATGGTGTTAGTCTTCAAATTAGATTTTATTAATATAGACAATCCAGAGAAGGTACACCATGGAGAAGCCTGCAAATTGCACACCTATGTGACCAACCTGGATCTACCAAGATTTAGAATATTTACTATTTTATTCTTCTTCACAAATTGGTAATTTCCATAGTAATAAACTACACTGAAATGACTCTGGCCACCATGCAAACCTGCATAATGATACCTTTGGTCCTCAACATACACTCTTATAGTAAGCCCCAGCTAGACATTCCTAGTGCCATTTGTGGCAACCAGTTCAAGCCACATGTTGGTAGCCAACTCCAACTGGCCAGTAATACACTGCGATGGACCTTCAGGGGACATTCACTTTCCCAGGCAAACAATTGGAAAAGCACAGCACACACTAGGACTTTTTATTTTAGGTTTGGAAACTTATTGTTCTGATGACTTAGGGTTCTCAGACTGTCCTGGAAAGCCACCATTTTCACTCCATCCAATCTCCTATTTAACTGTTGTGGTCCCCGGCCGGGACGCCCAGGAGGAGGAGAGGAGGGCTTGTGCCTCCTCCAGGCCGCGAGGGGGCGTCCGTCCTGGTTATGTTGGGGCCACGGGTACAAGGCAAGCCCATCCCTTTCCGTGGTCAAGCCAGGCGGTGCCCCTCCAGAATTTACCCCAGTGTGGTTTTGGCCTGGATCACTATCCAAATGGACTTTGCTTGAAGACCGGAGGAGGGCGTGGCAAATTAGCATTTCTCTGCCACACCAGGAAGAGCCGGGGAAGACGAAGGGGATTCACTTCCACCACACAGGGGTGTGGCCAGGACTAAGTGCCGGGGAGCAGCTGGAGCCCATCTGGGTTCCCATAAAAGGGGCCGCCTTCCTCCAGTCATGGGTGGACGTCGGGAGGTAGCAGGACTGAACTGGAGAGAGAGGATGGGAGGCGGCCAGGAAGGCACAAAGACTGTGGGACCTGGACTTTGGGGAAATCGATGCAAGAGGCACTGGGGATTGTGAGTGCACGTGACTTTGAATATTTGTATATAGTGTAAATAAACAGTGTGTGGGTGCAAAATATGTTGTCCGTCTGTCTGTGCTGGGGCCAGCTTTCACACTGTTAATAAAGCTTGTCATTTAATTACGTCTTTCAGCGTCTTCATTTTACCACACCCATCATTTCTAAAACTGAATTTCTTTTTTTCCTGGATCACTATCCAAATGGACTATGGCAAATTAGCATTTCTCAGGCCTTCACTTTTTTCTTTTCAATTATCTCATTGAAACAGATATTTTATGAAATACACAGATGAGCTGCTGGCTTTCTTTGCATTTCATTATTTTTGGCTGGTTGTTAAATAAAAACATTATACAATTAAAATGAAAGTCAATTAAAATCAAGATGACAAATGAATGGTCTATGAATAATGGTTAGTGGTTACTAACAGAGAAGGTGGTTGAAAGGAAAGCCTGCAGCCAGTGTGGCCCTCCAGGAACTAACTTGGACACCTCCTGACATCGACAGTAGCTGGCCTGAAATTTAAACTCAGAACTTTAATAGTAGATCTGAATCACTGCATTATCATGTTGCCCCCAAAACAACATATGAGAAACAGAGGGAGTGCAGTGCCACAAAACTGAGCAAGACGAGTGCATTAGTCTGAAAAACTGAGGTCAGATTCAGGGAATTTCCAGCATTACAAGGCTTTAATATGGGATTATCAGTGTAGTCAGCTATGTAGGGATTATTGTTTTTGGGAAGAGATTAAAAATATCCTAAAAAAGTAGGGAGCCAATAAAGTTCAGTAAGTGGAAAGGTTAACAGGAAAAATAAATCTCTGAAGTGATATGCATATGACAGAGACTGTGTGGGCTCGGTGAGAAGCACTTTTTAGTGTTTCATTTAAATATGATGAAAGACAGTGAAACACATTTAAAGAACACAGTTTCATTTAATGATACAGTATAGAAAAAAGTGTAAAACAGTAGACTTGTCTCCACCAGGCCATGTCAGATGTAGAAGACACAGGAAGACTTTAAAAAGTGTCAGGGTTTTTAACCTCATGCACATAGTGCACCTGATAAAACTGGTGCATCAGGAGGCTCAGATGAGGATACATATGCATAAAACTTTACAGAAAATCTCCTCAGATTTAAAATAAAATCTGGTTTATGGATGAAATAAATCCTACCTAAACGTTCTAAGTATTACTAATGTAGCAATAAGATTAAATTGATATTTAGCAATGAATGAGATTGACGCATACTGCAAAGTGTATTGCCCTGAAACTGAAAAAGGGCAATGACATTTAATTTAGACCACCCCGGGACAGGAAAATGAGCAGTACAGAAACTTGGTGAAAGCCAGGGTGCAAATTTGCAGAGATTAGAATTCAAGTAAACGAAGCAAGCAACTTTTCATCAAGTGTGCATGTGTGTGTATTTATATATTGTCTCATGCATGCACATGGGGGACAGCTTAAGGGTTCAGGTGATAGTAATAACCCGATGAAACAGAGGTTGGTGTTGTGGTTTAATGCCTTCTCTCTTCCTTCCTCTGCAGAATGGAAGCCTAACCACTATTCCAGCGCTGACATCACTTCCATTGTCCACCGTCCTGGACCCTTCCCTTCCTGTCAAACACCTATATAACCAGGAGGGCCACTACCCAATTTCAGTAATGTCTAGGACTATTGTCTGAGAAGACGTTTCCTCATTTTGTTTTCGTGCTGGCATCAGCTATATGGGTTTCACCCAGGATGGTGCTCCCCAAACCTTTAACTTTGTTGTGTCTCCTTTTTACAATATTGTTATTTATATATAAATATATATATATATATATATATATATATATATATATATATATATATATATATATATATATATATATATATATATATATATATATATATATATATATATATACACACAGAGAGGTTTTATGAACCATCTGTAAAGATCAGAAACACAAATTTAAAATTGAAACTCTGTGAGTGGAAAAATACAGTATATATGCAATTCAGTGTCTTCTGTAGCTTTGAACGTCAGGAATGAATAGTTTTGTTTCTAAATTTTTATTAAAATCTTAATTAAATTAAAAGGCAAAAACATATTAACCAAAAGAAAATTAAACTGTAGAAGGATAAGCAAACAATAATAAAAGAAAGCTAAAAGCAACACATTTTATCATTTGAATCTTCACTAGCTGAAATGCTATGCTGGTAAAGTCTCCAAATGTGAAATGTTTAAATTCCAAGTTTCTTTTTAAATTTGTTTCCTTTTGGTTTATTTTTCATACTTCGATTAGCCCATTGAAGATGACAAATTCAATTGTGTGTAATTTATTTCCCATCTTTCTGCAATGTTTAGGATTAAACTGAAAATCTTTATGTATGTTCCCCAGGTTTAAGAGAACAAGCTCAATTTTTGATCTTGAGAAAAATATTATGTAAAGAACAAATTATAGTATAAGATGACAAATCTTCAAAAAAAAAAAAAAAGAATTGGAAAATGGGTGTCATGTTATCCTGTCTGTGTAGTGTTTGTGTGTTTGTATGTTGTTCCTGAGTCATATCTGTTCCTATCCCAAAGCTAAGCAGTTTTCTGTTTGTAAGCTGTCCTGGTGACTGCGAGTGAGTGTATCGTGTGACAACTCACACAAAGTTAGCTCCTATCTTTTGTCTGATGCCACGTGAATCCAGTCTATCTCCAGTTCCAAAATGGAAATTGTGAAGCTGAGAAAATAGACAGCTGAATATTAAATCTTGCAACAACATCTTCAAATGTATGATTTGCATTATATATTATGTTATGATTCTTAGAACACTGCAAAAAGTGTTGAAATTTCTGCAAAATCGGAATATTTACACTGCATTAATATATAATATATAATTTCACAGAGTATTAAATAATGGCTATATACTATATTAAAAATAGTTCAAAGTGTAATTGCAAAGAAAGAAAGCCATTTGTTAATTAGTTAGGTTAAACTGATTGAAGTATTTTATTAGTTATGTTAAAATGTTTGCCTATATATTAGTGCATAGTTAATGAGAGGTTCTATTATAGCTCCTTTTAGCTAAATTATAAATTAAATATTCTAATTATTTATTGTCAATCTGAGTACAGACTAGTTCAGTTTATGATCAGCTTTGCAGTTGATAAGGCATAGAGATTTCTAACTATACTGAATGTATTGAATGTACGTACTGTACTAAGCACACTGAACATACTGACATACTAAAGTGGAAGCCTATGTAAGTCTGCCATTGAAAAGGAAGGAGTTTTAAGTATAGAAATGAACTGAAGTTTAACAGGAGAAACCAAAAATTGCAATGAAACAGTGAGGAAACCTTTTTTTTCCCTTTTTGCCTTCTGCATTTGTAATAATCTTTTTTTTTTTTAAATTTGCACTAAATATTTTTAAAACAAAATAGATTGGACTGAGAAGTTTCATTTGTTACAGGTTTGACTCATGTTGGATCCAACCTTGCCAACTCAGTAGCTGCTCGACTTTGGAAACCTAGAAAATACACAGCTACAAAAGCTTTTCATGTTAAGTTCACTTTAATGTGAAAGAAAAATATCTTGCATTCCTCACAACAGAACAATTGTAAGTCAAATGCTATATGGAGTATTGTCCTTCACCTTAATTGCTGTACCAATGACTGGTGAAGGACTTCAGCAATGCAGAAAATAAACATAAACAACTTCAAGAACTTATTTCACTGCTTTGAAATTTGGAGCATTTTAAAATTTGGTTTCTTTACTTCATCATCAGACAGATATTAGACTTTTGTTTATTAAATATTTTGGTGGCAATGAGTCATGTGCAAAAATAAATGCTAAAATAGAATGTAATTACATGATTAAGCAGTGCATTAGCTAGTAAGTGCATTATCATGTTAAAAAAAAGATCAAAAAGGCTTGTAATGGCTAATACGTTTTTCCATAGTCACCATATTCCAACACAAGTGAGGTGAAAATTCTCTTATTTGTTTTTGGCTGATCAATAGTTCATATTTCTTAAACATAACACTTCTTAAAGAAGTACCCGATCAGGAGGTAAAAATCCATATTAAAATCTCAGTGTAGTTACTGTTGTCTGTAAGTGCTGGCCATAATAGATAGTAGGTCATTGTTGTGCTTTGCTGATATCTTGCAGCTTTAGAGAAATATTGAATCATTATGAAGAGTAAATAATAAAGAGTACAAATTTATTCACTGTATGATTACCAGTGTACAGAGCCACTCTTAAGAAGTTTTATTCCTCTTTCATCCATTCCTACATAAGTTAAGTGAATTTTTGCTTTCCTTGCTTAAACTTTTTAATTTTAGGTTCATGAAGATCATTCATTATAATGACATGACCTGAAGCAGCAATAGGAGTGAGCTGGAGTGACAGAGTTTGTACAAACACAGGCAAATCTGTTCCTGCTTCAATAACATACTGAGGGTCTGTTTTGCTGTCAGGATCAGTGGATGAATAAGTAAAAGATAAAAATATACAATGTGTGTAGGTTGAAAGAACCACTCTCAGGGTAAATTAATCACTAATTAAGGTCAAATGGAATGTCCTATGATAGATGATTCTGAAAATTCGTCAATGCTTTTTAAATAGGAGCTTTTCCAATTTCAGAAATTTAGCCATTGCATTTTATTCAGGGCATCTCAATTCAAGCTGAACTGTTTAAAAAAGATCTCCTTGAAAAATAAACCAGCCAAGTTGTTTCATAAGAATAGACAAATAGGCAAACAGAGATGCTGAGAACAACATTTTAAGCAAACATACTAAAAAAATAAATTAATTAAAACAGATTACACACTCATAAGTAAATATGCAGTGAAAGGAGGAACATTAAAACTCTCCTTATTAAAGCAAAGCAAAGCAACATCCTGAAGAAACATCAAGATGGCACATGGAGTCTCCATCGATGTTGGTAACATTTGAAAAACAGCACACTACTTGCTTAAGGATCATGCTTTACCTGGCATGATAATTATAAATAGTAATCAAGATGGGGAGCAAATACATATATACAATGTACAAAAATATACAATATAATTGCATTGCACTATTTGTACAGAATTGTATGTTGCACATTCATGCTGCAAATCTCCCATTCTACCACATCCTAAAGGTGTTCCATTTGAATTCAAATCTGGTGACTGGGAAGGCCACTGAAGAACACAACTCAATATCATGTTCATGAAATCAGTTTATAGATGATGTTTGCTTTGTGACATGGTGCATTGTCTTGCTGGTAGCAGTCATTAGAAGATGAGATTGTGGATATGAAAAGAGATGCACATGATCAGCAAAAATACTCAAATAGGCTGTGGCTGTGCTAAGGAAACATTCCCCACACCATTAAACCACCACCAGCAGCCTGGTCTGTTGACACAAGGTAGGTTGGATGCATGGATTCATGCTGTTGCAGTCAAATTATAACACTACCATCTGTGTGCCTCAGCAGAAACTTGGATTCATCAGAACATGTTACATTTTTCTAGTCTTCAACTATCAAGATTTGATGAGCCTCAGCTTTCTGTCTTTGGTTGACAAGAGTGGACACTGACATGGTCTTCTGACTGTATGTAGTCAATAGGGTTCAAGGTCTGATGTATCGTGCATTCTGAGATGCTTTTCTATTCACAGTTGTAGAGAGTGATTCTCTGAATTACTGTAGCCTTTCAGACAGCTTGAACCATCTTATCAATAATGAGTTTTCTTCGGCAGAACTGAACGTTTTTAGTTTTTTTGCATGATTCTGAGTAAACTCTAGAGACTGCTGTGTGTGAAAATCCCAGGAGACCAGCAGTTACAGAAATACTCAAACCAGCCAACAATCATGCAACTGTCAAAATCACTAAAGTCACATTTTTTACCCATTCTGGCATTTGATGTGAACATTAACTGAAACTCCCCAAGTGTATCTGCATCATTTTATGCATTGTGCTGTTTCCACCTAATTGGCTGATTAGAAAAATGCATAGATAAACAGGTGTTTTAGGAGCATCACACAGATAAAGAAAGAAAACAGCATGTGGCATTCACAAATGTTGATAGGCTCTATCAATAGCATGAAAAAAGCAATGTATTAGGATCTTATTTGTTTCACTCATTTCAACTTTAGTGCTTCATAAAGAAATGTAAGAGTACAGATTATTCAATGACAATGTTAAATTCAGTAAAGGAGTTAATAACTTAAATTAATAAGCTCGGAACATATAATCCTTCACCTGCCTTTTCAATTAAGCAATGAGTTTCCATTATCTGTGTTCCTGCTTAATACTATTATGGTATTTTATACAAAATTATAACTTAAATGCCTTAGGAGAAGAGGATGCCTATATGACTCACAAATATCAGGTCATCCTTGGATGTTTAAAAGATGAATTGACCATAAATGTGGTCTTAAAATACAGAAGGATATATGGCAAAACTTACAAGTGGTATGTTGCACATTCTAAAATGTATCAATTGCAGTAGAAAATATTTTAACTACTTTCTTTCAGTACATATAACCTTTTAAAGGTAGAAAGATGCTGTTGTTAGTCAACTAGAATGTCATAGGAGGACTTTCTGAAGAGGTGTGGACAGAGGCAAAAGCTGGGTTTTCAACAAGAAGTAGGAAAAGGAAAGAATGGAGTACTGTAGTGGAATAATGGGACACATTAGACATTGCTAGACTTCAATCCAGAGAAAAGTAACTGTCCAGAGGAATCTTCCTTTTAGGGTAACACTCATTTTCTGTTTAGTCAATGCCTTGCACCTGAAACGTTTTATTAAACTACCTAAGAAGGGAATGTTTGATGTCCTCCAAGCATCTAGATGGAAGTTGGAATTAGAAACAGCTACTGAGGCCCAGCTATCTACTTTCACTTATACACAACCTAGGGATATTCTTTAGTACTTGGGTTTTTATCAAGAGTGTTGAGATGTGCAGAAATCATCAAATAGTACTTCAATTATGAATTTCCCTTAAGAGAGAAGGCCAAGACTGCAAAATCCTCCTCTCACATCACAAAGCTAACATATACATGTAACATATGTTAAAACACTGTGTTTGTTGAAAAATAACTATTACACCATAACAAACTAATTAAAGTAACAATAATTAACACATTGAACGAGGGAACAAGAATACAAATACTCAGTACTAAACCAAGAAAAAAGCAGAACAAAGAGTATTACTAATAAAGCAAAATAATTAACAGGAAAGAACTAAATAATAAGCAGGTGTTACATTTCAGCCTAGGTTCCCTCCAGGGTAGGCTTGAAATGTCTCTTTTGTCAGTTTTGTTCATTTTTTGTTACCATTGTCAATGATTCAGTTTCTTCATGTCTAAGTATATTTTTTCAGTGTACCGTGTGTGCTATGGGTGGGTCCCTAGGAAGTCAGGCGATCTGCCCATCACCATCAATGGACTGCCTTCAGCCATATAAAGGCTGAGGAAACCTCACAGTCCCTTGAGGTTAAACTGAATGTGCTAGGTGGTTGGTGAGTTCTCCAGGGGTTTTTGCTCTTGTTGAATATTTATGGTGTTTTGGATTTTTATAATCTTTTGCCCTGTTCCTTTACCGTTCTCTTGTACTAGGACTGTGTTTGCTATTGTGATTGCTTCTTTTCAATGCTTTGTCTTGTGTGCTCCTCAGAGCTTACTGTGCCGCAGAGCATGTAAACTACATCTTTTTATTCGTAAAGATTCTATGCTGTTCCTTTTCAACTAGCCGTGGTTTAATGGTTTTCCCCCTCTAATGGGCATTTTTGGAACTTACTGTGATTAGAAACACCAAGTTCACAACAGAAGGAGAAGTGGTGTATTTCAATAAGTGAAAGCAAATGAAAGAAATAAAGCAAATATTGGTTCAAAAACTCAACTATATCACCAGGAGACTCAAACAAAATAAAAGTTAGCAGAACTTTAAAAGAAGGTAGATTAGAAATGGAAATACCTACAAGAAATAAATAAAAATGTTAGATTAATTCTGAATCCTCAAAATAAGTGAGACAATAAGAAAGTCAAGTAGCGACATCCAAAAGCCAAAAATATTATTACTTTATTCTTAAGCCTTAATTGTTAAATAACCCAATCAATGGTAAATCTCCTGTACAAGACCAGCAGAGCAACTAAAACAAATCGAAAAACATGCAGAAACCAGAATAGGGAAATATGGACAAAACATCAGTTCACGTAAATACAAAGAATCAACTTTCAAAAGAATGTGTTGACTTGGCAAAAATACGAAACCAAGGGGTTTTTATATTCCTCTCAGGTTACTGCCTGTAAGCAAGGCCCCACTCTGGCCTTCAACTAAACTGAAAATACAAAATAAACAAATAAAATGAAAAGGGACAGATGAGAAACAAAAAAGTGGAAAAGGATGGAGGCAGGAGCAAGACACAAACACACTCCAAGCAATGTTGACCTGATCACCCAAAAAGTTTGTAAAAATTATTCCAGAAAGTGCTTTGACTTTACATTTTGTGATGTTTAAAAGACAGCCCAATTTTTGGTGCAGAGAATATGCTGTCCATCTTTAATTTGTGATACTTTAGTTTAGCCATATGTACATTATTGTTCATGTGATGAAGGTGATCCCAGATTATCTTGTTTGAGGTCTGCCATTATGTGTATTTAATGCATTGGCATGGCCATAATGCTTTTAAATACAACTTTACAACCTGACATGCTTTTAGGGGTATTTAGTTACATAGTTAGAAAAATCTGATAATTACTTTGGAATTGTAACTATTACAGACTTATAAACCAACCACATTCAATTATACTGTAATTTGATTCCTTCCATTAGGGATTTTGTCTATTTCTGCCTTTTCTCTGGTTTTGTAATTGTAATTTTTCTTTCACTCTTTGCAAAATCTTGCTTTATGTTTTCTCTGTACCAATCCCAGTGCTTTATTTTAAAACAGTCATTCATGTTTGTGATATATACTGTGTCCTCACTTGTAGCATACAAAAACTAAAAGCGCTCAGAGACCTGATTTGATTACTGGCTTGTATAGAGTCAGTATTGCACCACTGGGGGTGTCAAAAGTGGGCATTGTTCCCTCAACTGAACTGTCCCATATCCTCAGTTTTTTAGAAGATGAAATTTCTGAACACTTACACTTACTAAATTTGTGCCCTAAAAATAGTTGCACTTAGACAGTGGTTAGAAATACTACACTGATTGGTAATTCTCACCAAAAGCAATGCATCAACATAATGTAAGTGCTCATCTGTCCACCATCTCTGTTATGTATTTGAAGGGTCTCAGGAAATACTACTTGGGCTTCTTCATACCTAAAGCAATATGCCTTTCCTACTCTCTTATCTTCAGCCATGTCAGACGTTTTCTTCTTTTTTAGAATTCCTATGTGTGTTTGATGGGGTTGTTCTTGTTGTTTGTTATATTTCTTGAGCTTAAAAATGCTAAATATCTCCTTGGGAAAAATTATCATCTATCTATCTATTTGCAGGAATTAAAAGAGCAGCTTTAATAAATTTCAAACAATCAACACTTAAGTATCAGTTACTGAATAAAGTACATAACTGGCAGCTTTATTTTCATTCTATATCAAGGTGAATAGAGCTTTCTAATTACCATAACTGTGGATATCCCATATGTAGCAAACTGATCTTGCATTAACATTTATAAATACATTGCCCTGAGGATCTATGAATTTGTTTAGGTAGGTGTATTTTAGATTAGGTGAAAGATAAAAACATATTACTTTGTTGAGCAGAGGTTATTAATAGAATAATGAACTGTCAAAAATGAAATAAACATTTTATAATGTCAAATTTGTTGTTTCTTCATTGTTTATTGAGTCTCAAAGTAAAATAAAGTTTTGCTTGGGTAGTTGCTACTGCTGTCATTTAACTGAAATATCACAATCTACAATAGAATTTTATATGCCCCATATAGATTTTTCTCTGGTGCCAGACCTCCATCCATTCATCCATCCATCCATCTACCCACCAGCCTGCACTCATGCTGAAAGTCTTTTTAAATTTGAAGGCAATACTTACTCACTAAGACATCCAGGAGACTATCTAAGCAACTATTTAAAAAACAGCATTTGATTGCTAAGATGAGGCATGTCCATACCAATTGCACAAAAAAAAAACCAAGACATTTGTTCATTTATGGCTAAAATGACATACTGAACCTTCCCGGGATGTTAAAAAGAACTACAATTATTGGGGAAAGCATTGGGAATAATTCAGGAACCAACCTAGAATGGGGTTCAGTCCAGGGCACACTCTCTTAGTCACAAAAAACTGTCACCAGTTAATGTGATACATTTAATTGTGTATTAAAATTGTTTTCAAGTTTAAATTAACCCTAGGACCATGAAATGTGTATGGTGCAAAAGGGTGCTCATGCTAATCTCCTCTTGCTTTGTTTCCCGTGAAGTACAGAGAAGACACCTAGTGAGGGCAACTGCCTCCACCCCTTCCAGTCCCCCACCTTTAAAGCCAGCAGCTGATGGAAAGAGACATTCCGTTTGGAAAAGACTGCAGTGCTGGATAGAGCTCCTTCCACCTTGACCAGAAGTAATAATTTACTCAGCCTGACAGCTTTCTTAGTTTGATCTTCATATACTGGCATGCATAGCGCCCTTTTTCATTATGTTTTTGGATGGAACTAAATGGGAATGACTGTATTGGCACCCCAACAATTATCTGTGGAACTTGTGCATGGATTTCAAGATTGATTTTCTTTGTATTGTATACATGCCTGTATTTTAGGATTTTATTCAGTGTTAGATATCTTCCATAATAGTGAGGTTAGTTTATTGTCCTTTGTGTCCTTAATTCTACCATTTCATGCACAAAATATATACCAGAATTATTTTGTAACTCATTGAACAAAGTAAGAACTTTATCGGTCGTAATGTACATTAAGTGTAATTAAATTAAACAGTATGACACCCACACATACAGTATTATTGGACTGATGTAATATAGAAGGAAATAACTAATCATTGCTTATTGGATCTATACTGTTGTGAAAGCTGGGCAGATTCCTGCAATGGCCAAGCTTGAATCACATTAAATATGTAAAGCTCCACTGAGTTCAGATGCAGTCTTTAAGAAGTAATTTTTTTTATTTTACACTTGAAGCAATTAAGGCCCACTGCTACATTTTCTGATTGTGTGCGACAGAGATTAAGTGCTGCAGAGACTGACGCAAATTCAGCTATATTATGCAAAAAAAGAAACTGTGAGATATGAACACTTAGTGTAAGCTGCCACTTGAATCTCCACTGAATCATTGAGGCAAGTGGATTACTATTGGAACAAAAAGATAAGACGGCGTCAGGTCACTAGCTTGCGGATAAACTAACAGGAAAATTATGGGCATTGATATTGTTAATGTAGTGATGGTTGCAAAATATTCTTTGCAGATTACATGTTTTTTTTATTTTCTTTTCTGAATTCTTTACTCTTTCAGCTCTTCCAATAATAAATCTGTGATATTCCTGGCATATTTATTTTCAGGATACATGCCTTAAGAGAATTTCAATAAACACAAGCCAAAAACTCTTAACTTGTTAATGAATTTTTGTTCAAACTATAAAATAAACAGAAACAAGAGCAAAAATTATATTTTTCTCAAAACTAAAATGTAAAAATTGGTAATTAAATCAAATCCTTCACTTACAGTGCATCCGGAAAGTATTCACAGTGCATTACTTTTTCCACATTGTGTTATGAATTAAATTCATTTTTTTCCTCAGAATTCTACACACAACACCCCATAATCACAACGTGAAAAAAGTTTACTTGAGGTTTTTGCTAATTTATTAAAAATAAAAAACCTGAGAAATCACATGTACATAAGTATTCACAGCCTTTGCTCAATACTTTGTCGATGCACCTTTGGCAGCAATTACAGCCTCAAGTCTTTTTGAATATGATGCCACAAGCTTGGCACACCTATCCTTGGCCAGTTTCGCCCATTCTTTTTTGCAGCACCTCTCAAGCTCCATCAGGTTGTATAGGAAGCGTCGGTGCACAGCCATTTTAAGATCTCTAAGACTAGAATTGTGATACTCCTGCGGTGGGCTGGTGCCCTGCCCAGGGTTTGTTTCCTGCCTAGTGCCCTGTGTTGGCTGGGATTGGCTCCAGCAGACCCTCTTGACCCTGTAGTTTGGATATAGTGGGTTGGATAATGGATGGATGGATTGTGATGCTCTGGACTACAGATAAGTGAAACTGGCAAGTTTTGGTTCACAAACAGTTTTGCAAAACTGAAGCTACAATTTGTTTTGAAGGAAAACAAGAAACACTGATCCCACTAAGAGAAAAGAAAAAAAGTGTTTGAAACTGCCTGCCTGTTAAACTAGGATATCCTGACTTCATTTGCACCAGTACATTTAAATTAGAAAATTAGATAATATATAACATTTATCTGTTTTTGCTCTGTGATTACAGTTTATTTATAAAAAGGTCAGAAGTCAAGCAAAATGACACATTTTATTAGCTAACTAAAAAGATTACAATATGCAAACTTTCAAGGCCAAAGTTTGCATATTGTAATCTTTTAAGTTAGCTAGTAAAAGGTGTTATTTTGCTTGACTTCTCATTTCATCCATAATAGCAAACATGGTACATCCATCCATTCATCCATCCATTATCCAACCTGCCATAGGGTCAAGGGGGTCTGCTGGAGCCAATCCCAGCCAACACAGGGCGCAAACCCCGGGCAGGGCGCCAGCCCACCGCAGCACATGGTACAACACCTGACTAAATTCTTTTAATCAGGTATTCACCCCTGACTCGTACTGATTAACTATTTTGGGACTATTCATAAAAGGTGTGTTTCTAGACTCTACCATTTATCTATATGCTCATTGGTGTGACTGAAATGCTTTGTGGCCATTATATGTAAATTAACCTAGCTGATTCAAAGAAAACTTTCTGTTAGGATTCTTAAGTCTGCCATATTGCATTAAGCAAAGTACATGGGGCTCCAGCAGCTGGTGTAAATGAAGGACATGAAGGACATCTATGTTTGGATTCCATTTATAATGATGGTACTGCTGCTATGAATTTCTGATACAACATATGTTTAATTACCATTTTTGTTTTAAAATAGCAAATCAACCACAAAAAACTAAGTAGCTTAATAATAATTAACACAATGTCCAAGGGAACAAGAACACAAGACTCTTCTCTGTCTAAAAAAAGTATTTTCTGCAATACTCCTTAAAGCCTCATTCACACTTCCGTGTTTTACGTTTTTTTTCTGCAGTTGTGTCAAGCATACTATCCATACCATATTGATAAAATCAGTTTTGTCTATGCCTGTTATTTACATCACTATGTGTGATGGGAGCAAAGTATATTTTTAAAAAATATTACATCATTTCCACATAAAGAAAACTAAAATGCATTGTCCTACACATTAGTGTGTGTTATCTACAGGAAAATTTTAAGACATGGAAATTCACCATTGTTTTCTCTTTTTTTTCTTTTCTCTAGAATACTGTATTTAAATATTAAATGACAGGTGGATGCATTAATACTAGAATCTTTGAAGCCTACGAAAAAAAGTCATAATCTCAGGACACCTTAAATTCATTCACACCTTCTCATCAGCATCTTTGTCTTGCAAATGTGTCGATCAGCACTGGCAGTAGTCAGCCTGCTCACTCTAAAAATACTTGGGTTTTTACTCATCGACAGCACCATGCAAATCGACTGATTTCTTTTTTTTGGTTATATTCTTGAATAAAAGGGCACTTGTTTTGTTATACCTTTCGTGAAAGTGTTTATTTGATATTTGGACTTAAGTCTTCACACATTATACACTTCACGTCACCATTGTGTCATTATTACAGTAAGATGAAAAAAATTTCTGTTTTAGTTATGTGTTCAACATTTATTGCCTGGCATTTCTAGAGAGAGTGAGAGTTGGTGATGGCTGACTAGAAACTCTCTTTACTTTTGCTGATTACAATGCAGATCTTATAATCTTGACTCCTCTGCTTTGGAAAATTTTAGACAAATTTCTAAACTGCCTTTCTTAAGTAAAATTCTAGAGAAGATAGTCATTATGCAACTAAATGACCAGTTCAATAAACATGCTATTCTTGATAAGTTTCAGTCGGGTTTCAGAACAAATCACAGTACAGAAACTGGACTTGTTAAAGTAGTAAATGACAGCTTAAAGGCAGACAGAGGCCGTTTATCTGTTCACATCCTCTTAGATCTGAGTGCCGCATTTGATACCATTGATCATAATATTCTTAAAAATCACCTTCGTCAATGGGTGGGCCTCTCTGGCAATGTCTTAAATTGGTTTGAATCCTACCTGGCAGGTAGAAACTTCTTTGTTAGTTGTAGTAACTATACTTCAAAGACACATGATATTCTACATGGTGTTCCAAAAGGCTCTATCCTGGGTCCACTGCTCTTTTCAATTTACATGCTTCCATTAGGTCAGATTATCTCAAGGCAGATGTGAGCTACCACAGCTATGCTGATGACAAACAACTGTATTTATCAACCCCACACTCTTGATTCACTGATACAATGTCTCACTTGTGTTACCGAATGGATGAGTAGTAATTTTCTCAAACTAAATAGAGAGAAAACAGAACGTTTAGTGATTGACAATAATGGATATAATAATAGAAATAAAATTGATGCATTAGGATTAAAAGTCAAAACAGAGGTAAAGAATTTAGGGGTAACTATTGACTCTGACCTGAATTTTAAATCAGATTTTAATCAGATTACTACAACAGCATTTTTTCACTTAAGAAATATAGCAAAAGTTAGACCTCTTATAACATTGCAAGATGCTGAAAAATTAGTTCACACTTTTATTTTCAGTCGGCTAGATTACTGTAACGCACTCCTCTGAGGACTACCAAAAAAAGACATCTAACAATTGCATAACAAGTGCATAATGCTGCTGCTAGAATCTTAATTTGGAAAAGAAAATCCGAGCACATCACCCCAGTTTTGATGGCACTACATTGGTTTCCTGTGCCATTTAGAAATGACTTCAAAATACTGCTTATGGTTTACAAAGCCTTAAATAATCTCGCTCCATCTTATATTTTGGAATGTCTTACACCTTACACTTCAAATCGTAACCTTAGATTTTCAAATCAGTGTCTACTTAGAATTCCAAGAGTTTGATTTAAAAGAAGTGGTGAGGCGGCCTTCTGCTGTTATGCACCTAAAATCTGGAATAGCTTGCCCATAGGAATTCACCAGGCTAATACAGTGGAGCACTTTAAAGCACTGCTGAAAACACATTACTTTAACATGGCTTTTTCGTACCTTCATCTTAGTTAAAACCTGATGCTCTGTATATTCAATTAATTATCATTATTATTCATGGTGGCTCCAAAATCTGTACTAACCCCTACTTTCTCTTATGTTCTTTTTTCAGTTTTCTGTGGTGGTGATCTGCACCACCACCACCTAATCAAAACACCGTGATGTTCTTACACTGATGGATTAAAGGCCAGAAGTGCACACGACCATCATCATCAAATTCTTCCATGAGAACCCTGAATACAATGACTGATTGAGGTAATTTATGTTAGGTAGAATACCTAGAGGGAGCTTAGCGGTATCGTGACCTGGAACCCATGCAGATTTAATTTTATTCTCCAGCCGTCTGGAGTTTTTTTTGTTTTTTCTGTCCTCCCTGGCCATTTGACCTTATTTTTATTCTATGTTAATTAGTGTTCCCTAATTTTAATTATTTATTTTGTCTTTTTTCTCTTTCTTCATCATGTAAAGTACTTTGAGTTACATTGCTTGTATGAAAATGTGCTATATAAATAAATGTTGTTGTTGTTGTTGTTATAATGAACTCACGTTCAACACTCAGTGTTACACTAGCATTGGTATACTACAGGAAAAAAAGGTATCTACCTGTATGAAAACCACTTATGAACTATATGTTCCTCTGAGATAACACCCATTTAATAAAAGTTTGTGAACAATGTTAGCAACAGATTTCCAGGAAAACTAAGGAGTAAGAGTCAAATGGAGTCAATGATGGGGATGTAATGTTAACTAGTAGAGCAGAGGGGCCCAGCAGCTGCTAACTCAAAGTCTACAGTGAAGAATTTATATGATCTTCCTAATATTTGTCCCCTTTTCACTTTAAAACAATAAAATAACTTCCACACAAGGGTATAGCGGCCTGCAACCAGAGTCAGAATTGAATTTTGGAAGAAGAACAGAAGATAGTGTCTGACATCCTCAAACAAAAATAGGTTTCAGAATGTGCTAGACAAAGTCAAATATAAAGTTGATTCTATTTCCGTGTCATTAAAGATTCTCACTATAAATAAATTAGGTCAACTTAAATTTACTGTACACGAAAACAGATAATCTGAGATTAGTACTGCTAATCATTTTTGCCATTTAATGGGGAATCCAGCTAGCTTTAATGGGTTTTACCAGACATTATTTAAAATCGACATACCTGCTTGTATGCAGCATGTATGTGCCACCGACACTACTAGCAATGATAATCCTATTGCCTACGTCAGGAAAATGTATTTCGTGTACTAATGAAAATATCCTACTTAAATCATACTGAAGCAGAGCTTAGGTAGACAAGGATATTATGCAGTCCTTTAGAACTCTGTGGTTCCACCTTGCAAATTTCATTTTTGTTATATTAGTGCTTATCAGATGAAGCTAGTTGAGAATTGGACTTGCAGCACCTTTCATAACCAAAAAACATGTTAAAATGCATACTTAGCAAATTAAAAAGGGAAATATCAAGCAAAAAATAAAACGGCATTAAACTACAGAGTAGAGAGGAAGAATGCCAACTGGACGATGACAAAATCCTTTAATCACCCCGCCCATTTGGAGGGCTCAGGGATAAATCCTGGTTTGAGTTAAAAGGATTTGGTGCTCATCTTTCTGATAAGCAGGAACTCTCAGCTTCCAGAATAGGGGCCTCAGAGGATAATGA
This sequence comes from Polypterus senegalus, assembly GCF_016835505.1. Taxonomy (NCBI): domain Eukaryota; kingdom Metazoa; phylum Chordata; class Cladistia; order Polypteriformes; family Polypteridae; genus Polypterus; species Polypterus senegalus. Next base: position 25,710,844 of record NC_053167.1, on the reverse strand, counting down.
AATCAGAGATGACGCCATTTCCTGCAAAGCTGGCACTAGATCTAACTGACACATCCAACTTGAAGAAATAAGCATGTCAACATTAACAACTTGAATGGGACATAGCATATCTTGATAATGGCACATAACACGGATAAGACTCGGTGTCGGAAGTCTCCCAGTCCATTTCAATATGTCCAAATATTTGGCCCTGTTATTTAGGAGACTCTAGGGACAAAGCCATAGGTTGACTACATAAATAACGTGAAAAAATAGCATCATTTATCTTTCTAGCAAATACAATATTATATTACCCTATTGTTTAGAAAATATCAAAACAAATCAAGGAGCTAAAAAGAAGATGAGTGAGAGGATGAAAAAAGAGTATTAGGCATGAATTGTTGGTCATTCTCTGCTTTTGCAGAACCTTCCATAGAGACCAGCCCACACACCCTGAACAGTGTTGCGATAAAGATGAATTAGGTTAAACCACTGACAGCTTTTTCTGAAAAATCTCTATTCCATGAAGCCAAGCATATCCTGGTCTTACTTATTCGAGTGTATTCATTATTATTATTTCTCGACTTTTAGTATTTCCTCCAACATTGAACAAACGTTGCTATTACTAAAAATGCAACAAATGGTCATCTTCTACGCAGACTCATGTTAGTGTAAAACAAAGTTTTTCCACTAGCAGTCTAATATGTCTGTTTATTATCTCCAAGGTGAAAAGGATGATATACCACCATCTTGTATAGAAGACTATTTCTCATTTCTGTAATACACAGCCATTCAACCATTCTTTTTCTACATTCAGGAGCTTGATGCCCCATGAGATGGAAAGCACAGATCTGGAAGAGAATAAAAATACAGAATGGAAGAGGTCTTCACTTTCTGAGAAATTAATTCATGCAATTATTTCTAGTAGGATTGACTACTGCAATGCGGTGTTCACTGGATGTTCAAACTGTTCTCTATACAGCCTCCAGTTAATCCCAAATGCTGCTGCAAGAATTATTATAAGAGCATGAAAATACAAACACAACTCCAGTTCTTAAATCCTTACACTGGCTCCTGGTTAAGTTTAGGGCAGATTTCAAACTCCTCCTTTTAACATATAAAGCATTAAATGGCCAAGGTCCGGCTTACTTGCCTGAACTTATCATGATTTACAAACCAGAGCGCAGATTAAGATCACAAGATGCTGGTCTGCTTAAGATTCCAAGGATTAATAAAATAACACTAGAAAGTTGAGCTTTTAGTTACAGGGCCCCTAAACTGTGGAATGGTCTGCCTGCTACTATAAGAGATGCCCCTTTGGTCTCAGCTTTTAAATCCTGGCTGAAGACTCACTACTTCAGGTTAGCATATCCTGACTAGAGCTGCTGATTAACTGTACAGACTGCATCTCTGTTGTTAGTCATTAGCACTAAAACATAAGTAACATGATAGTTATAATTTGATACTAACCCTCACCTATTCTGTTTCTCCTCTCGGTACTCAAATGTGGCACTTGGTGCCACGGCCCACCTGCCAAGTTGTTTTGCCTGCCTATGGTAAAGTCATCCCTGATGGAGGATTACAGGAATCGTGGGAAAGATGGGTCCTGTCATTGGATTAGCACTATTTCAGCTGTGGAATGGCCAAATGGGGGAGGCAGCTTGATGAATGAGGTCTCCAGATACAGTATATATCTAAATCATATTATGTGATATCATCTACTGTTAAATTCTACTCCGTACATCTATAATTTTTATTTTTATACTGTACTGAGGATTTGTTCTGTTCTGTGTATTGTACTGCATCGTATTGACCCCCTTCTTTTTGACACCCACTGCACACCCAACCTACCTGGAAAGGGGTCTCTCTTTGAACTGCCTTTCCCAAAGTTTCTTCCATTTTTTCCTACAAGGGTTTTTTGGGAGTTTTTTCTTGTCTTCTTAGAGAGTCAAGGCTGGGGGGCTGTCAAGAGGCAGGGCCTGTTAAATCCCATTGTGGCACTTCTTGTGTGATTTTGGGCTATACAAAAATAAATTGTATTGTATTGTTTTGTATTTTTTCAAGGTGCCTACCCTTCTCTACCACCCAAATGAAAGATGGATAAGTCATTGTTTTATGTTCACATTTGTTCAGGTTCAAGGTCAAATTAATTTCTAAAACTTTGTGTTTGTCCTATCCATGTACTTTAAATTCACAAAATGGAGAATCACAGCTGGACATTCTAAAGATAGTCAAGGTTTGAATCCTGCATGGCTTCTACATCCACATATTTGGGTTAAGAGATGTTCATTAGTCTTCCTCCTGTACATAAAAAGTGTTTGGGGTCCTTAAAGTGGCCATCCTGGTCTCTGTATATGTGGGGATGGAGAAAGTAACATACAGCAGTAGTGTAGGGGTCAAGTACAGCCATAGATTAGGTCACAGAAGCAGTTAATTGTTCTATCCATGTATTTAAGAAGTAAATAGCATCCTGCACTACAATGTTTTTCAGTTTAAACAAATCTAATCCAGGTATTAATTTTTGACACAAATGTTTTTCTTTTCAACATTTATTCATCTGTTGTGTGTCTCCACTTTTCCCATTTTGAGACAATGATCACTGGTCATAGGATCATGGAGCAAAAATGCAATTCTGGGTTAAAGTTCAACAGATAGCATGATGCACTCATTCATGATTGCAATGGGGACTGAAATTATACTCAGGAACAGAGAGAAATAAACCAAGTTAAAGGCTGAAAAAATTTAATTTTTTTTTCTGGAACTTGCTTTATTATTTTATGTTACTATTTCACTTTGCTGCCATATATTTGTAACATCTGGTAATTTGTGATAATTGTCTGCAAATTGTCTTTAAAGGAAGAAAGCAGCCTGCTGGCACTAAGCATATGTGTTAGAAACTCTGAAGCACTGTAAAGTCCACAGTTTTTAGGAATGCTACAGTGTTACTTATCACTGATAAGAACTTGTGTTACAGTGCTACAACCTACAACTGATTCCCTTCTGACTAGAAATGCTGCTTCTGGGTATATCATTTGTGGCAAGGATTTGTAGGTGCTAGGTTTGAATATGAGGTATCATGGGTACACCTTGCTATCCACTGGGAAGTGGATTTAGACACACAGTTTTTAGTTGTGAAAGCACACTTCAATATTCTGTCTATAATAGCAGATGCCGTTTTAGCTATATGAGCTCCTTATTGAGAGGCCAGAATTTACGAACAACCAGCGTAGCCTTTCCGGAGACCTTAGTTAAATGAGCTTTTCCTACAGGAAAAAGGGAGAACTGGGATTTCTTTTGCTTAAAAGAAGCCAAAAATAGTAAAATAATCAAACGATGAACTATTAGAGAGAGCATTGATCAGATAGTAGAGAAGTGTTTTGAATCTCTAAGTTATCACTAAGATTTTGAATAACAATAAGGCAAACGTCACTTGAAATCATCACACTCAAAACTAAAGGATGAGTCAGATTGTATGGCATGAAATATCAATATCCATTTGCTTTTGTTTATGGGACTAGGTATTTGATTAGAACTTATTGAGCCTGCTTTCCTTCTAGCACATTTTGCTCTATTACCAGGGGCTGAGATGAGGTAGGTTACTCGAGAATAAGGGGGAAAAAACACTCCTAAGAAATAATCTACCTGAGTGAAGTATATCCAGTGCATCCCTAAAGGATGGCCAGTGACAGAATAGGAAGACACAGAGGTCTAAAGGAAAATAATCAGTGCATTTGATAAAAGAGCCTTTGTTTTTAAAGGAGAGTTGTCCCCAAAAATCTTTTCCCACAATAAAGCATTTGGTGTGGCAATAGAGTGAACAGGATCATTTGATTTTACAGTACCAAAAAATGATGCACAACATTTAAGATGTGAGAGAAAAGCAGACTACCAAGAGATACAGCAGTAGCACAAAGAATTGTGTAATCAGTCAGTCACTGAAGCCTAATATGTTTACAACATAAGGGCACTTCCACAAATGAACATAGACTTCCATACAATAGGTAAAAAATGGAATTAGGTTTAAGCAAAATAACAAATCATTACGTAAAACCTCATCAGCAACTCTAACTGTGGTATTTTATGCTGTAAACCTGTAAAATAATGAGCCTTGAACCTTGATTTAAATGCTGAGACCAACAGTGCCCCTCTCATATTGATGGTTAGATTATTTCGAATTTTTCAGTAATCTGGGCCTTAAAGCCCAACCTGCTACAGTTGTTTTATATGCAATACAACACAACCAAATCTCAGTATTTCCATTTTTATGATAAATATTTCTACATCCTATTCTGGTTACATCATAAAAATACTACCATCCAGTAAAAGTGTTTCTGTGAGAGGCACAAGCTGCCACACATAGCTCAGTCATTATAAGCATTGGTTAAATGTCACTTTGTGACCCATGACAAACAAGGTAATCATTAAGTGCTCCAAATACCAAGTACATACCTGTTTAGCACACCTTCTTAATGACATAAACTTTTGTTCATAAAAGTGGTAAACTAGTGGTTCACACTGTTGTCTCAGAGCATCAAAGATTTAAGATTGAATCTTGATCCACCAGTTTTCTATGTGGCAACTGTGTGTTCTCCTTGTGTCTGCATGGACGTCTCTCCTAGTTCCTCCCACATTTCACAGACATTCATACTGGGTTGACTGGCCCCGTGTGGGTGTGTGAAGGAGTGCTTGACGATGCAAAGGCACCCTATTTTGCTATGTTGGCTTCAATCTCAATGGACCGTAAGTGTGTTTAAAAATGGAATGAATGGATGGAAAAACTGAATGTCAATTTGATTTATTGGAAGTGGAAAAATTTCATGAAGTACATTATGATTAAAGGAACTGCGGTAACAGGATAAGGAGATGTGAACAAATGGGGGGAGGGCTGTTGAACAAAAGGAGCCCCTGACAGAAAGGGGAAGCACATTCTGTAAAAGTTAAGTATTAAAGAATGGTGGTCAAAATGAAAACAGCAGCTCTTTTCTAAGCTTTTAATTAATTTTTCTTCCTTGAAAGATGAAACGTTCAGCAAAATCTCCTTTGTGCATAGTATGCCATAGCCATCTTGCCATTCTCTGTTTTCAGAGCTACGTATGCAAAACTGCCAGTCATTTAAAAAGAGAAAATAAGCAGCATGCAAAAAGTTAGAAATCTGTGTTTACAATTCTCAGGAGAGTCAATGACTGCTGAGGGCAGACACGGGGCCAGCTACAAATGGGCTGCTTCCTTAATCCGACACTCTGACTCTGTCCCGTCAGTCATATAAGCTTGTACCTAAGTAATAAAATAAGGTGACCACTAAGTGGCACTAACTAAACAGACTTCATACCAAGGCTGTGTCACAAATCTAGCCTTGCCACACATGTTTATTTTCAAAAGTTTTTTACGTTTTGGCTTCAAAAGACCTGCTTTTTATTTGGTAAACACCTCACTTTTGCTTATGGCTTCATTTTATGATGTTAATCTTTGCAATGTTGTACCTTTCAAAGTCCAACAGTGAAATATCTCCTTTTGTAGTCCCACTAACTAGCAAGGGTGGTTTTTTGCGAGTCATGTTGCCCTTCAGGGGTGAGGCTGAGCTTGCTGGAGTTTATGTGGCCTACTGAAGACAAACAAAGACAGACTGAGGCATGTAGAGTTTATAAATTTCAGGTCATACTGGGCACAGGAAAAGTAAATTGTGACTATATGTTCTTTTCGATGCTAAAAGCAAAAAGTCAATCACGAAGACAAGAAATGCAGTTTACAGTATTCCAAGCAATGCATGCCTAGCAGTATACTGTACGTTGGGTAAATATCTAAAAGACTCACAGCACATATACAGGAACATTACAATGCTGTCAGAAGGAAAGACCCACGATCACTGATTTACACACATAAGTTAGAAAGGACACACATTTAACTGGAACACTACGAAAGTAAAATTCAGGACCAGAGTGCCAGAGAGCTAGCTCAATCATGGCTCTCTAATGAAAATGCCATTAATAGGCACTTGGACTTGAACCAAGCACATGCTGGCTTAAAAAGTAGAACATCTAAATAATAAAGAACAAGACTTTATGACCAACACTTTCCAAACCCCACCTTACTAGTCCACCCCAAACCCCTTTCAACATACCCCTCCATCCCCGCCCTTCACCACCTATATGCCTTTTGCCATTTCTGTATGTCTAATCATTTTATCATTTTCATCTGATGATGACACCTGGCAAGTATATATATATATATATATATATATATATATATATATGTATATACACTCACCTAAAGGATTATTAGGAACACCTGTTTAATTTCTCATTAATGCAATTATCTAATCAACCAATCACATGGCAGTTGCTTCAATGCATTTAGGGGTGTGGTCCTGGTCAAGACAATCTCCTGAACTCCAAACTGAATGTCAGAATGGGAAAGAAAGGTGATTTAAGCAATTTTGAGCATGGCATGGTTGTTGGTGCCAGACGGGCCGGTCTGAGTATTTCACAATCTGCTCAGTTACTGGGATTTTCACACACAACCATTTCTAGGGTTTACAAAGAATGGTGTGAAAAGGGAAAAACATCCAGTGTGCGGCAGTCCTGTGGGCAAAAATGCCTTGTTGATGCTAGAGGTCAGAGGAGAATGGGCCAACTGATTCAAGCTGATAGAAGAGCAACTTTGACTGAAATAACCACTCGTTACAAACGAGGTATGCAGCAAAGCATTTGTGAAGCCACAACACGTACAACCTTGAGGCGGATGGGCTACAACAGCAGAAGACCCCACCGGGTACCACTCATCTCCAGTACAAATAGGAAAAAGAGGCTACAATTTGCACAAGCTCACCAAAATTGGACAGTTGAAGACTGGAAAAATGTTGTCTGGTCTGATGAGTCTTGATTTCTGTTGAGACATTCAAATGGTAGAGTCAGAATTTGGCGTAAACAGAATAAGAACATGGATCCATCATGCCTGGTTACCACTGTGCAGGCTGGTGGTGGTGGTGTAATGGTGTGGGGGATGTTTTCTTGGCACACTTTAGGCCCCTTAGTGCCAATTGGGCATCGTTTAAATGCCACGGGCTACCTGAGCATTGTTTCTGACCATGTCCATCCCTTCATGACCACCATGTACCCATCCTCTGATGGCTACTTCCAGCAGGATAATGCACCATGTCACAAAGCTTGAATCATTTCAAATTGGTTTCTTGAACATGACAATGAGTTCACTGTACTAAAATGGCCCCCACAGTCACCAGATCTCAACCCAATAGAGCATCTTTGGGATGTGGTGGAACGGGAGCTTCGTGCCCTGGATGTGCATCCCACAAATCTCCATCAACTGCAAGATGCTATCCTATCAATATGGGCCAACATTTCTAAAGAATGCTTTCAGCAACTTGTTGAATCAATGCCACATAGAATTAAGGCAGTTCTGAAGGCGAAAGGGGGTCAAACACCGTATTAGTATGGTGTTCCTAATAATCCTTTAGGTGAGTGTATATGCTGTGTATAGGGTTAACAGTCTATTGAAGGTAACCACTTACGCCTGTGTAAATGTGTAAATTCTGAGGTAAATAACACTAAAACTCCCAGCATACTCCTGTATGAAATGATTATTTATTGCCTAAATCTAGTTAATGCTGCTGGAAAATTAAACCTTTTGGCTAAATACTTACTTAAATAGACATAGACGGGATAGAAGTTAAAGAGAAGAACACCATCAGCAAAGGGACAATTTTGTTGGATGTGATTTTTCTTGGACTGTCAATATCTATCCAAAAATAAACAGTCAAATGGCTCAAAAGCCCAAGATCAGAGAAAGTACATTCAACAACAACAGTTCATTGAGAACTCTACAGAGCAGGATTCAGAGCCAGCTCTAGCATTTTTGCTTACTAGGGGAAGCTGCAAATGCCACCCCTTTGCTTCAAGTGGAATCATCAGTACAAGGAAATCTGGTGACACAAGAGGGGAGTCAAAACTTCAGTAAGCGAAACATGGAGGGTTTGGATACAAAACAGAGAATTAAGAAACTGAAGATGTCAAGAGGAACATTTGATTTCTTACTGCAATGCCAGTTTACAAGAAAAACACACATTTGAGGGTGATATTGCAGAAACAACATAGGAGCTGAGCGAATTTAACAGACATTTTCTTTTCATTTAACATTTTTCTAATAAATAATGTATTTGTGTTAAATAATCAGATAATCGTTTCAGCTACCACTATATTGTGCAGTGCCATAAACATTTACATTTAATTTAGTTTAATGAAGTGAACTGACCAACCTTATTATAATCACAAAATTCAATGACATTGAAGTATAATTACTATCTTTAAATAATTACCCAGGATTCCAATTTATTGCATCCTCACTAGCATAAATAACATTAACATATACAATAAAACTGTCCAATCACTGCACAATCTCTGAGACTTTTTCCAATAAGAGACTAATTATGGTGAATGGCTTTTGTTTGTCAAGAGTGAATGTCATAGATGGTAGTAAACAACAGAGAATGAAATTTGTCTGGTTTTAACACAAGTTTAAATGTGAGTTTATTTGGGAGATGATTATTTGAAATAAATCAGTCATTAGCAGTGCATTCAGGAGATGCAGTCCTGTTACCATTTCAATCATTTAATGTTTTTTTGCCACTATTGTGTGCCCTATGCAACACCAGTTGAAGGATTATTATTATTATCTGTGCTGTAGCCTATTATTTTTGATCCCTTCCCCTATTTTTATGACAAGTTGGCACCCATGAAAACAATACTACAAACCAGCTCCTGAAGAAAATATAGAAATGAGAACATCCCAAGTAAAGAGAGACTTGAGAAGCTAAGTACGCTACATTCAAGATTTGGAAGACCACCAATAATAGGCAAACATCACAATAAAAAACAATATAATATGGTTATTGGGAATCAGAGAGTTGTATTGTGTCTGAGTTTTCATCAGTCAGAGTCTGTATTGTTTAAAAAATTCTGCCCCAAACCAAACCAAATTTTGCCTTCCTAAACAGGAGAACTGGCCTTGGCCAGATTATATTGCAAAGTTGAGGTGTACAGATTCTTCTGTTCACCTGGAAATGCACATCAATGTGTGTAGTGACACAAAGGTAATGGATGCCCAACAGCAGAACAATATGACATAGTCAAATAATGGCAGAGGGTCTTTAAATGGTTGCAATACTAGTGTGTTACATTTCTTTAAACCTACTTTGTGATTCAATGAAGTGTTTGATTCTGCCTTTTCTTTATAATTTCACTTGTAAAAATTGTTCAAGAATATTCTGTAAGCACACAGAAAAATGCCTTATTGAAGATTAATTTTAAAACAAGCTTTGACTGTCAGGCCTTTCATATGCATTTCTAAGGGCCTGCTGTCTACCTTTTAAACATGTGCACAGCATCTGTCTTCTCACACAGTTGCAGAGGCTCCAGATAGGCTAGAGATCTGCATATGTCTGTCATAACGGATGCACACAACTTAGTCAGAAGCAGCCTCCAGTTTGTTAAAGTAGTTATATTAAAATGCTCTCTTCTTATACAATAAGCTTAACTGTCTCCTTAAAAGAGGTATTCCCTTCTTCGAACAATGTGTACAGAGGTGCAATGTGCTAGCATGGTATTTAATACTGTTGACACGATTCCCTGCACTTTGTCTTGTCAATTTGGTCAGTTTTTCTTGATACTGACATGCACCCATGGTTCGATGGAACTTTCAATGCATTAATCTACTAGAGAGTATTGGGAGTGACACCTTCTGGACTGGATTCAAAGGTACATTGACAGGTAACTATATAACAGACAAGTATGAAAGGCACTATATAAGAGACAGATAGATAAATAGCTACTTAGATAGATAAATGACTCAAAATACCTTACATTTTCTGAATTTGCTTAATTGAGTTTCACAAGTAGTACGCTAAGGCCTATCTAATAGAACTGGGCTCAACACAGAATCAAATGTCCACTTTAGAAAAAGACTACTGATTTCTGTTTAACACTGGTGTAGCTACTCACATTTAACTAAGGTAATTAATACTATTGGGACAATTTTTATTTTAAAGTTTGTGAATTTGCATAATGAAAAGGTACCCATGTGTGTGTTTTGTTTTGGTTTTTTTTTTCAAGCGTAAAAATGAGTTTAAGCTTTGAACCACAGTTAAATGGCAGAATCCATATTTCATTGCTAGCAAGAGGATTGGTCCATGATAAGAATTTCACTCTGCTAAAGATTTTTGTTTTTACTGACAAAAGAAACACTTACACTAGAATGCTGTTCATAGACATCAGTTCAGCATTCAACCCCATCATCCATCAGAAGCACATTGAGAAGTCGAGTCTGCTAAGCTACAGTAGTTGCCTGTGCAACTGGATCTTAGACTTCCTAACAGGGAGATTCCAGACAGTCCATATCGGAAACACTGTCACTTGCACCATCAGTCTAAGCCACTGTATGCTGTAATACTATCTATGGAGGGTATGCCAATAAAGCTACTTGACATGATTTGACTTGACTTATGCACATAGAACCCATATAACACATATAAATAGTGAAGTTAAGGTTTAATAAGATGAGAATACTTTAAAACAGGGGCTTTAAGATCTTACCACAGGGGACTGATTAGTCACTTATTGCTTTATCACACACAGCTTGTCAAGGTCTTACTACCTAGCAGTAAGTGACTAACACATATGCTGTAAGCAGCCTCTATTCCTAAGTGTGGCCACTGGGGCTTTTTGTATTTTTAAACCCAAACAAAGGCATTTCTTACAGTCTTAATGTTCTGCCATATATCTTGGTTAATACATTTACTGCCTTTTCATTCCTGAATCACAGACCTGGGAAATAGGGCAGTTGTTAACTTTACTACTGAAGAGCTGTGTCACCACCCCACCATGACAAGTATTACTTTGTGCTACAAGGTTTTAAATGATTACTGATACATGATTCGGAGTAATACTGATGTTTGATGATTGGAGAAGTGAAAAATGACAATGACACAGTATGTGTGCTCCAGGCTACAACTTCTTATTGTCGCCCCCAGCCCCAAACTTGGTTTTCAGAGGAATCGTTTCTGTATCACAGTGCATAAAAATGTGGAGGAAAAGTCTGGAAAAATTGTCCCTGCATGTAACTTTCTTTCAGTGCCCAAGCCTGGACTGGACGAGCCCATTGCAGAGTCTAACAAAGTCAAAGTCAAATGGAATCATCAATACACATGTGGAAATTTCATTAAAAAAAAAAAAACCTCACAAGTAGCGGTTTAATTATTTGTGAATTTAAGTAAGTGACAAAGTCAAGATGAGGCAGTCCCCCCATTGCATAATAACTTGCAATAAAAAGCCATTTGGGTGCTGTTAGAAATTAAACAGGATTAAACTAATATAAAAATGTCTGAGAAGTGATTACAAATGTTTTCCCAGAATATTCAAAATTACATAAAGGAGCAAACTGATGAAAAGATTATAAATTTAAATTGTGTTTTGCTCTACAATGATGCTTTGTCTCAGCCTGCAATCGTGAAACCTGCATACGACTTTATAAATAGGATATGTACAATGAATAAAATTCCAATATGTTATATAAATAAGGTTGATTTCCAAAGAAAAGGTGATGACTCTGAGTTGAATAAATTGCATGAGTTCATAAATTCACAAAAATTTGGTAAGAGTATCTGAGGTCAATCTTGGTTGAAGGAGACTGAGACAAAAGGCAAAGATTTAAAGATGAATGCTCCATTCTTTGTTAAGGTGAAAACAAAGCTTTAACACTCTTTCAGGCTGTTTTAGTTAATTTACTGTCACTAGATATGGCGGAAGAACAATTTAAGCAAGAAATCTTAGAAGAAAGTTAACATTAAAGAAGCTGAGAGCCACTAAATGGAGGAATGGGGTTGATGTCATCACACAGATCAAGGTATGTCAAAATAACCAGAAATGATCAGCCAAACTTTATTTTATATAACATGATAAAGCCTGAACACGACAGAAGGGAATGAGAGCTCTGCCAAACACTTACAGTAAGTGTCATGTATAGAAATAGTGGGACTCTGTGGTGTGTTATGGAGGGCAGGCAGCACTTCTGCCTTCAGTGTTGTGTATGACTCTTTAGCTGTGTTTTGGGACTGAGGAATGCAAGGATGCTTGGGAAATTTGGGCAGTTGGCACTGAGCATTCCTTACCATGTAAAAACAAATTCTGGGGTTTGCCTTAGAAGTAAATTCAGGATATTGTTTGAAGATCACTGACCCCCAGTGGCTCACTGGGCCAGGGCAATGAGAAAACAGAAGTGAGTTAATGTGGTCAAGGTGAGAAAAGACTTAACGAGTGGTTTTGGGTGCATGTGACCTTGGTTTTGCTGGTACACAAGTGGATGAGCCTGCTACCCGATAGAAAGGGATTTAAACTTGTTCAGTCTGAACCTCAGGACAGATAAGGCTTGTTTTTTGCTTATGAATGTTATATTTTTCTGTTTTTCCTTTGATCATCCCTCCTTCCCTTATGTTATTTTATTTTAATAAAAAAAACATTTTTGTGATTTTTTAGTACTCCTTGTTTGACTATCATATTAAGTGAAACTCCACATTACTTTCTGATATTTACCAGAAACTGCTGATTGCCAGACTAAATAAAAGAGTTTTCAATTGGTTACCAGTTTATTCCTTAACCAAATATTAAAGCAGTCCTTCACTTCGGTTAGATTTACTTTCTTGAAGACTATCTTATATTATTTTGAAGAAACTAGGTGAAAACGTTTGACAAGATTTAATATGCTGCACGGCCTGTTTTCGTCACCAGTGTACTAATGTTCAAGGGGTTCTCAACCTGACATCCCCATCGTGGGCCATAATCAAAAGCAGTGCTTCATGAGGCCTAGATCTCCAAGTTGACAAAACCGTTTTAGGCAATATTCATTTCCTACAATTGCCTTTTTAGTCACCTTTCAAATGGTTCAGCTATACCTTCAGTGTTAAATCCTAGCCAATTTAAAATGTACGTGCGCTACAACAGCGGAGAGACTGCTTGTATTAAATTTCGGCAGTCAGCACAGGCCGGATCACTGAAGCGAAGAGGATGATTGCCGTAAATTCATTCACTCAGATTTAGCCATATGTGCTGATCAGGATATATTTACACTTCATTTACCAATGGCACTGGCTTTGTGATTCATCTGCTTCTCTGAAAGGATGGATCTAATTCCATTTTTTCTATCAAGGCAAAACTGTTAACAGAATAGATCAGGGAGGGAAAACTAAAGGGAGAAAAAGCATTGGATTTTAAATAAAATGCAAAATATTAAAGCAGCTACTGAGCACAAAGGACAAAGAGCATTAAAGGTGAACCATTCTAAACAGAACCTAAATAATGCAGAATTCATTTTGTATAAATATGGAAACGGGGGATCTTTGAGGCCAAAAAGTGGTCTTAATAACAAAATACATATTTTATTGACAAATCATACACAGCAAGAAAAAAAAATGTAATAATATGAATCAAAAGTCTAAGTAAAAAATCACTGCCACGCTTAGCTTAAAAGCAATCTTCTCCATTAGGATCACTTCTTCACCACCAAACCCTACCCACTCAATCCCTGTTTTTCTGTCTCTTTATAAATCCCTGCCTGCGCTACATCCGTTTGCTTGTAAGAATTATCCACACATCAAGCGTTTTATGACTATCATGGTTTTTATTCATGTAGTGCTAAACTGTCTTTTTATTTCAACATGGTGGCAGCATATCATAGACAGACAAGCAGGTCCAGTGTTTTAGCAGGTAAGCAAACATCCACAAGCATTCTGCTCAAAAAGAAAGAAAACAGATCTGATTTTAAAAATGCCACAAAATATTTTTTCTGAAGAAAGCTCAAGCCAAAGTAATGACTATGGCTAAGCAACACATCATTTTGGTAACAAAAGCATAACACTTGGGCTCAGGGCCAACAAGTACATTCACATAAGCTGGTTTGATTTTCTGTTAAATAAACCGAAGTTATGTATTATAATCAATAGCAACACCAAGGAGGATAAGAACCCCTGAACGAAATAGTGGTTTCCTTCCTGTAATCACAGCCAAACTTAATTTATTTTTCTGCTAATATGAAGCTAGGGATGGAACTATAAATGCATTTTACATGGGACTTTTTAGGAGCATGCAGTTCATTTTTTTCCCTGTAGTAATTAGCTTTTCAATTCACAATATGCGTTTGATTCTTTCAAACTACCCATTTAATCGAATCAGTTTATTTCATTTTTTTTTTTGATTTATCAAGGAATTGGGCTGACGACACTCAAAAAAATACCTTTGGGGTGGGGTCCCTTTTGAATGAAACTCAATACATATAATCAAATGATTTATACATTGTTCTATATACTAAATTATGTATTAAACATGCTGATAAGTTATATTTTATTAGCCATGTTAGCTGTTGAAGACAGGTAATAAACTTAAAAATATGTGATTATCTCTTGCCCTACATGTACCCTCAGCATTCCTCCGCCTTTCCTCAGGGTCCTTGTGAGGCCCAACTTCTCCTGTACAGTGTTTCCTCTCTCTATCACATTCCCGTAATGCCTGCTCTCAGACTCTCATTTCAAGGTGTGTTGCTCACCTCCTGTTTATTTTTTGACTAGACCCAGTGGTAGACAGGCCCCTATTACCGGCTGTGAAAACATCTTTACCGTTCCTGTAAATACTTTTCAGTCTTTGAATGTAACCTTTTATTCCTTCTTGTGTGCCTCAAACTCTCTTGCCCAGCACTTAATCTGTTGATCATGTCACCAAAGCCAAACCTACCAGTCAGATTGCTCAGAAGGACCAGACTCACACACACACATACACGCACACAGATAGAGAAGCAGCTTATTATATATCGTGTTTCCCTGAAAATAAGACTGGGTCTTATATTAATTTTTGCTCCAAAAGATACACTAGGGCTTATTTTCAGGGGATATCTTATATCTATTCATGTACAACAGTATTCTTCTGGAATATCGTCATAACTCTCCACATTCAAACCCTGAATTTCTTGCTACGTTTTTAGGATCCTCCAGGATCGATGTGGTGAAGCAAAATACTGACATACAAATGCATTTGTGGTGCTTTGATACTCTTTGATGCTTTGAGGACATAATGAAAATGTTTTTTTTTGCGATTAAAGTGGAAATTTCGGCTTTAAACTCGAAATGTCCACTTTATTTTATCATTAAAGTAAATTGTCATAAACGTCATCTTATGTCACTCAGTTGTTAATCGCTACTCGCTTCTGGATTTTCATCCTGACCTGACGGCATCAATAGATTGCCACACAGAACACATTAAATTTATAATATTCCAGCTCTCTGCACATTTAGAATTCTTAGATTTATTGTTAACTAGCAGAATACCCGCGCTTCGCAGCGTAGAAGTAGTGTGTTAAAGAAGTAATGAAAAAGAAAAGGAAACATTTTAATAATAACGTAACATGATTGACAATGTAATTGTTTTGTCATTGTCATGAGTGTTATCTATCTATCTATCTATCTATATCTATATCTATATCTATATATATATATATATATATATCCTTTGGGGTGCGAGCAGCTGTTGCTGGGGGTGCCAGAATCCATCGAGGAAGAAAAATTAAAAACATTATTTGTACAAAATCTTAATTTATCTAACCATTCCTAAATAATTAAATGGGCAGGCTATTTCGTATCAGTGCAATACGCTGCTTGTTAAAACAAATGACTCCTGCTCTTACGTGCACTTAGTGCTGCGTGAGTATTATGAACTATCGTATCTGTTCAAGTTCTATTTAAATTTTAAATATAAGTAATTTTTATTTGGTCAACAGAAATATGTTTAGTAGGAATGTAAGTTAAATTTAGTCATCATTGCATAAATTTTTCCTCACCATAGAAATTTAAAGACTGAATTCAACTTCCATTCCTACCAAAGATATTTCTGGCGACTAAATAGAACCTACTTATATCCAAATTCAAGCTATTGAGCTGTCGCCTGCCTGCCTGAATAAGTCACCCTCTCTTCGCTCTTACTTTTTTACCGTTCATTTAATCATGGCTAGTCACGGAAAAATTATAACATGGAAGGAGGATTACACTGAGTATGGCTTTACCAAAACAATTATTGATTAAGTAAGATTGAGTATCCATTATTCATAAATCTTCAATTAGTGATCTGTTTTTCTGTGTTAACCTCATATTTTTTCATACTTCTTCTCAAACCAAGGGGGTGCGAGGGTAAAATGAATCGGGAAGCGCTGATATATGTATATTGAATATACTGAAATAGTTTTATTGTCAAATAATGCAAACAGTACGTGGCACGTGTTTCGCCCTAATTCTGGGCTCATCAGGGAGTACACACTCACTGCACCCCCTCTCGGGAATCGAACCTTGGATGTCAGCGCCAGGGTGTGTGGTTCGTTTATTTGACAGTATGTAGATCGGTGTGTGTGTGTATATATATATATATATATATATATATATATATATATATATATATATATATATATATATATATTATATTATATATATATATATATATACTTGAGAATGCAACGTATAGTTTTGTCCAGGAGGAAAGCAATGTGGCCTCAAATCAATGGAAACCTTTTGTAGGGTGTGTCCCTGAGACTTATTAATTGTCATCGCGAAGCAGAGCCTTACTGGAAATTTGATGCATTTTAATTGAAATGGGAGATCAGAGGGTATAACGGTGATGCAAGGAATACGTTCAGAGTGTGGCGCTCTGCTGTTTTTTTGTGTACCTGCCTTCACACAGCTTCTCCGCTGCTTTATAAACAAACGCCATATAAGGCCATCGTTTCTCCTTGCTTTGCGGTTCTGTACTCTTTTATTGTTCGTTCATTACGATTCTTATAGTTATTGTGTAGCTATTCGAGACTTACTTTACTGTTCAGGTACCCATTTCCTTTATTTAATCTGCGGCTTGTATGTTATTTTTTGCTCGTTTATTACAATTATATAGATATTTATTGGTTCCCTTCTTTAGCTGACTGCCTGCTCATATAAGACGCTCCGCTGTTTTTTTTGTGAAACAGCCTTTACACAGCTTCTCCACTCTTTTATAAGCGAACGACATATAAAGCCATCACCTTGTCAATTGTGTAATGCGTTTTTGAACAGGTTTGATGCATGGAAGTGATCACGTGAGCTGCTTTCTTGTGTGATGTTGCGATGTCCACGACTTAATTTGATGTTAGCTAAGACCCAGCATTAAAAAATTTCTGGCTGCACTCCGGTTGTAATATGACGAAGCTGCGCGAGCTCACTCTTGAGAATGCAACGTATAGTTGTCCAGGAGAAAAGCAATCCTGCCTGAAATCAATGGTATCGTTTTGTAGGGTCTGTGCCTGAGACTTATTAATTGTCATCGCACAGCAGAGCCTTACTGGAAATTGGAGGCATCTGAATTGAAATGGGAGATCAGAGGGTATAAAGGGGACAGAAGTGTGGAGAAACTCTAGAGACAGCATGTGTATTAACTTGTGGATTTTTCTGTGAGTATTTGGTGGCAGCGCGACACAAGACCGCGTTAGCCGTGGAGCACAGCTCAGAGTGAAATGAGGTGAATGGGAGGGGAGATGATGATGTCACTCCCCCACCTGCCTTAACTGTCAATCCCCCCACAAACACAGTCTCTCAGAATTTGCATAAGCACAGCCCTTCGCCAGCAATTTTAACTTAGTTACAAAGTGATCAAAACTCTCGTTTCTATCCTGCGTCCTCTCATTAAACTTGTATCCTGCATTAGCCGTGGGCATAACAAACGCCAGCAGCAGCCTGTGTATGAACTTAATTTAAACATTAGGTTTACAACCGTGCTTTCTTTCCGAAGTAGCTGCACTCATGAATATGCTTGTATGTGTCACTCGCTCGCTTCTTATTGTTTTGCTGCCTTCTCAAATGTATAATGCATGTTTTCTTCAGCGCTTTTTGGAGCTCTTCCTTGTTTTCTACATACTGCGTTGACAGTCAGTTCACGTGATTACGTGGGAGGCGTGATGATGTCACACGAAACTCCGCCCCCCACAGCCATTGAGCTAAACTCCATTACAGCATATGGAGAAAAATAGATTCCAGTTATGACCATTATGCGTAGAATTTCGAAATGAAACTTTCCCAACTTTTGTAAGTAAGCTGTAAGGAATGAGCCTGCCAAATTTCAGCCTTCTACCTACACAGGAAGTTGGAGAATTAGTGATGAGTCAGTCAGTCAGTCAGTCAGTGAGGGCTTTGCCTTTTATTAGTATAGATATCACTTTCATGATGAAATGCATTAAAATATGTATGTTACATAAATCGTTAACTTTGTTTAAATAATGAATACTGTTAATAATTGCACATACAGGGGTTGCAGAGCGACATCACTTGTGATCCCTGGCTGGGAGTTTGCATGTTTTCCTAGTGGGTTTCCATACTGTGCTCAGTTTTCCATCCAAAGACATGAAGGTTTTGGGATTTGGTGAAGCTACAATGACGCCAGTGTATGTGTGTGCTTGTGTTCACCTTGCGATAAGCTGATGCCCCGTCCAGGGATTTTGTTTCTGTCTTGTGCCGATGCTGCTGGAATGGGCGCATCCCCTAATTGATGGATGTAATCATTAAACATCCTTTTCAGAGATATTGTGGCAAGGTGTCCTCGAAATTTAATGGATATTTTGGGCACACATATCGCATCGCGTGGCGCCTTACTTTTCAACTGACGATCTTGACTAGGGCTTATTTTTGGGGTGGGGCTTATATTACAGAGCAGCCTGAAAATCTTGCTAGGGCTTATTTTCGGATTAGGTTTTATATTTGGGGAAACACGGTAGTAGATGAGATTGTCCTGTTTGAAAGAAAACAGTACAAGAATCATAAGTAAACAAGAACTGCAGGACTCATTGATGTATAATGATTCAGTTTGTGAATCAAATGAACAAGGATTGCATGGCTTGTTCTTAGGAAATGAATCAGTGGGCATTAAAAATAACAATTGAACTGCAACAAGCCTGGCATAGTAAGTGAACCATAAAACAAGTGTGTGCTGAAATAATAGTGAAAGCAAATAAGTGTTAGAAATCAGAATAATATTTTTAAAAGTTTCAATTTAATGTGACTAATTTTCAATGTAACCCAGCCACAGACAATGTACAAACCAGTGTGTTTCTTCATGCCAGTCCTAAGCCCGGATAAATGGGGAGGGTTATGTCAGGAAGGGCATTCAGTGTAAAGTTTTGCCAAATTAATATGTAGACCTCAATACAAATTTCCATACAGGATTGGTTGGTTAACAATGATTGCCACCAGTCACCTAGGGAGTGAAGAGAAGAGGTCTGGTACATTGCCACTTTTCCATGTCTATTTACTCATCACTGAGTCCCCAGAGAAGTTCTTCCCATGTAGCAGCTGTGTGCAAAAGTGCTGCTGTCCCTAGAGGCATCTGTTTATCAAACATTTCTTCTCACATGATATTTTTCATAAGTGAGGTATTTTCATTTCTGTCTCAAGGTCCTTTGATGAAAGTTTTGTGTATCCCTTTTGTCGTCTGAAAAATGATGACAATATCTAGGAGAAAGCAAAATTTTCAAACACATTTCAACAAGATACATTTAAATGGTGAAAAGGGATATAAAAATAAAATGGGCAAATTAGATGTTGTAAATTGCTATAGCTTTTAAATTCTTGATAAAATTCATAACATTCTTTAACCCACTTAATCCAAATCAGTGATAGTTTGGGCAGGAATCTATCTCAGCAGCACTGGGTGCAAGGCTGGAAGCAGACCGAGTCAATCCATTGCAATACTGACACTCGAGCAAACTGACAATCATCCTTGCAGTCATTGTCTATGGGGATGGGGGTTTTGGCATCCGTGAATGGAGAGAAACGTGCAATCTCCAGGCAATTTTGAAGAACATCTTTTGAACCAGTGATGCTGGATTCCCAGGGCAGCAATGCAGTCCACCAGATTATTATAAACCATACTGCATGTAATTTGTCCAAGCAAGTTTATTATCTTGATTGTTGTACCTGCTTGTATGCGATCTGTACCAGTTTTCAGTTTCTAGTCCCAGTGCCCATGATTTTGTCAGAGTGCTTTGATTGAGAACCAACAAAAGCAATGTGATGCTACCAATATTTCAGTTGCTGAAATAATAAAAAACAACATGCACATCCCACACAAAGTGACAGTACGAGTGTTCCCTTAATTTCACAGATACAAACCGCAGTCAGCTAAACAGAAATTTAAAACACAATCCCCTTCTACTTCCTAGCTCTGTGTTTGAATGTGGCTGGATGTATTACACCTAAATCCAAATATGAATCTAAAGTTGAGGTACATAACTTCAATTTCATTTATACAAAATGGTCCAGATAAAATGATGCCGGAAAGAACCCATCTTTTCACAAAATTCAAATTTAAGTCCTTTAAGTACGCCTGAGGTCAAGGAGAGACAGCCATACAAGTAGCCGCACATGCCCTGAACTTGCCAGGAGGGTGTGGTACACATACAGCACATTAAAGATCATAGATATATGATCTTTAAGAGAAGCATCAGTCATTTTAATTAACATAACAGCTCGGGCAATACAGGCCATTTAAATATATTACTTTCTTTAATGTAGCAATCTTATGAAGTAATAGAAATGATATTGGATTCATGTGGTTTTCTGTCTACACTAGAGATTTGGTCTAGTGGAAAGAGTAAGACTGACTCTTATGAAAGTGCACCCAAGCTCTAAATAGATATTTTAAAAACTGGAAAAAGCCATGTAGGGACAGTTTTACTAGGGATACAAATTTAGAAGGGATTCAACATCTTGGCTGATAATCAGATGACTAAGAGGCAAATTTGAAGAACATGGCAGTGTTAAAGATATTTTAATTGCTTTCGTAATGTTCTGTTATGAACATTAATATTATGAATTAAGCTTTACTAAAACTTGTTAAGGAAATTAATTCAATTAAAATGAAAATTATTTTTTATTGAAGAATTTTGTACAGCATGCAGCATAACTAATGTAGTTAATTCAGAAAGCCAGTTCAAAAAATATTTGCCATTCTGTACCATTCACATGGAAATAAGATACAATGTGACTACACAACAAAGGGATTTCCAAAGCAGATGTTTTGCAGCTGTTCACTTTAAGTGAGTCAGCCTTTCATGAAACCCACAGTCCCTTGTACATAGCTAAAGTGCACTCTATTATCAGTTCATACTCTATGTCATACAGCACAGATATGCTCAATGTCATTATTTGCATTATTTGACCATAAACAGTAATGCCCTTTGTCTGGGCATATTCAGGCCTGTTTTTTCTCACCTTAGAAATTGTTTCTTCCATTCTTTTGTTTATCATTCAAACGTGACATTCTGTGAGTTTTTCTTGTCTGGGCTCTACCATTTTGTATTGCAGATTCATAGGTTCACCCATTATCTTCAAAGTTGTTATCCTTGTTTCAAATACTATGACATAAAGATCATCTAACATGCTTAGTCATTATGCTCCACCAATATAAGATGGAAGCACACATTCACTTGTTATCTGTTTGTTGGATCAGAGATAAACAAAGGAAGAACTCTAGTATGAATTTGAGTAAAATAAACCAAGTTTTCTTGAGGACCAGCAAAGTTTTTGACTATTTTTTTGGGTTAAATGCTCTGATTTGTTTGAAGATTTAGAATTTTTTTGTGTTCAGAATAACTTTAGTTTGCGAGAGGTTCAATTTCATGAATTGTGAGTAGCTTAAATTTTACTTCTTTGTTTGAAAAGTGGCAGTCCCAAACCTTTATGATGTCTCAGAGTCATCCTTATCACAGTGTAGTAGCCTGCAGGATTATTATAGGGAGGAAGAAAATGGGACTGGACCTTAATTATTACCAGGTGGGAGAGAGCCAGGGCCGAGTTTTCAAGTGGGGGATTCGTCCTGTGGTTGGAAAAACCTGACGCAGGCTCCACACCCTAAATATTTATCTGGGCCAGTAAAATGGGAGAGTGTGGAGGAGACACACAGACGTGGAATGGTTACTATGAGAGAAGTGACAGGGACTTATTATGCTATCTTGGAGGAGAGAGCTGTCCTCCCCACTGGGACTGAAGTCCCAGATAAAAGTGGGGCATCCCCAGACCAGCAGGTGAGGAAACTAAAGGTTTGGAAATTCAACCCAGAGCGGCCGGTCAACCCTGGGGCAAGACTATGCCCTCTAGGAAGTAGTGGCCACATGGCTAATGCCGTTCGAATGCACTACTATTCAAATAGTCCAGAAGGTAGCCTTTTTTTATTTTTGGGATCTCTCCCCTCCCATCTCATCCAGCTGGCCTGGGGAGAATTCTGAAATATGGACAGCCTTGGAATCTGGGAGAGCAGAACCGTCCTTCAGCGGACACCAAAGGGACAACGTCCCACATAATCTGCCTCCTCTGTACAATCCGGAGCCTGTATTGATGTCCCTGGATCCGCGTGTGCACAACCTACTCAGGGATAAGTCGGGATGTAGTGGAGAGAAGGGGTGGATTGTGTGCACTTTCAAAAACCCTGTCGGAAGCGGTAATCCTCAACGGATTTACAGTAGAAGATACAATCGTCTGTATGTACTGCAGCAACAATGGATAAAAATAAAGACCAGTATAGCTTGTACTCACGAAGAAACCCGACATTATAAAACCACCCTATGTTTCATCAGCCACGAGAGGATCGGTGAAAAAGTTCCCAGCAGCAGTCCACCCAGATCCACCTTTTTCTGTGATTCTGGGGCGGGACTGCTCCAATAGTAAAAGGAGCATAATTCTAAACACTCCCAGCCCACTTTAGGCCTAGTGATAGACGCGAATGCAAACCCAGCCACAGAGGATGCACAAACCAGTGTGTTTCCTCATGCTGGTCCCAAGCCCTGATAAATGAGGAGGGGTACGTCAGGAACGGCATCCGGTGTAAAAGTTTGCCAAATCAAAATGCAGACAACAATACAAATTTCCATACCGGATCAGTCGAGCCCTGGGTTAACTGTTAGCCAACAGGGTGCTGGCAGAAATTGGGCTACTGTTGGCCAAAGAAGAAGAAGGAGAAGAAGAGGCGGGAAGACATGTCCGGAGACAGGAGGAGAGGAGGAAAGTAAAGAGAGTGGAACTAAGGTTAGGAACTTTGAATGTTGGCAGTATGTCTGGTAAGGGGAGAGAGTTAGCAGATATGATAGAGAGAAGGAGGGTTGATATATTGTGTGTGCAAAGACTAAATGGAAGGGGAGTAAGGGCAGGTGGATTGGAGGTGGATTCAAATTGTTCTATCATGGTGTGGATGGGAGGAGAAATAGAGTAAAAGTTATTCTGAAGGAAAAGTATGTCAAGAGTGTTTGGGAGGTGAAAAGAGTGTCAGGCAGAGTAATGATTATGAAGCTAGAAATTAGAGGTGTGACGATGAATGTTGTTAGTGCATATGCATCGCAAGTTGGGTGTGCGATGGGTGAGAAAGAAGATTTTTAGAGTGAGTTGGATGAAGTGATGAACAGTGTACCCAAGGGGCAGAAAGTGGTGATTGGAGCAGATTTCAATGGGTATGTTGGTGAAGGGAACAGTGGAGACAAAGGGGTGATGGGTAGGTATGGTGTCAAGGAGAAGAACGAAGAAGGTCAGAGATTAGTGGATTTTGCCAAAAGGATGAACATGGTTGTGGTGAATACATATTTTAACAAGAGGGAGGGACATAGGGTTACGTACAAGAGTGGAGGAAGATGCACACAGGTAGATTACATCCTATGCAGAAGAGTTGATCTGAAGGAGATTAAAAACTGCAAAGTGGTGGCAGGAAAAAGTGTAGTTAAGCAGCATAGGATGGTGGTCTGTAGGATGACGTTGGAGATCAAGAAGAGAAAGAGAGTGAGGGCAGAGCCAAGGATCAAATTATGAAAGTTGAAAAAGGAAGACAAAAAGGTTGAGTTTAGGGAGGAGGTGAGACAGGCACTGGGTGGCAGTGAAGAGTTACCAGACAGCTGGGAAACTACAGCAGAAGTAGTGAGGGTGACAGATGGGTGCTTGGTGTGACATCTGGAAAGAGGAAGGAGGAAAAGGAAACCTGGTGGTGGAATGAGGAAATACAGGAGAGTATACAGAGGAACAGGATGGCAAAGAAGAAGTGAGAGAGATGCAGAAAGTAGACAAGAGTACAAGGAGATAAGGCACAAGGTGAAGAAAGAGGTGGTGAAGGCTACTGAAAAGGCGTATGATGAGTTGTATGAGAGGTTGGACACTAAGGAGGGAGAAAAGGACCTGTACTGATTGGCTAGACAGAGCCAAAGATGGGATACCTATGGAAGCATGGAGGTGTTTAGGAGAGATGGCAGTTGGGGATTTTAACTAGATTGTTTAATGGAATCTTGGAAAGTGAGAGGATGCCTGAGGAGTGGAGAAGAAGTGTACTGGTGCTGATATTTAAGAATATGGGGGATGTACAGGACTGTAGTAACTACAGGGGAATAAAACTGATGAGCCACAGCATGAAGTTATAGGAAATAGTAGTAGAAGCAAGGTTAAGAAGGGAGGTGATGATTAGTGAGCAGCAGTATGGTTTCATGCAAAGAAAGAGCACCACAGATGCAATGTTTGCTCTGAGGATGTTGATGGAGAAGTTTAGAGAAGGCCAGAAGGAGTTGCATTGCGTCTTTGCGGACCTGGAGAAACCATATGACAGGGTGCCTTCGAGATGAGCTGTGGTATTGTATGAGGAAGTCGGGAGTGGCAGAGAAGTACATAAGAGTTGTACAGGATATGTACGAGGGAAGTGTGACAGTGGTAAGGTCTGTGGTAGGAGCGACGGATGCATTCAACGTGGAGGTGGGATTACATCAGGGATCATCTCTGAGCCCTTTCTTATTTGAAATGGTGATGGACAGGTTGACAGACGAGATTAGACAGAAGTCCTTGTGGACTATGATGTTTGCTGTTGATATTGTGATCTGTAGCGATAGTAGGGAGCAGGTTGAGGAGACCCTGGACAGGTGGAGATATGGTCTAGAGAGGAGAGGAATGAAGGTCAGTAGAAACAAGACAGAATAGATGTGTGTAAATGAGAGGGAGGTCAGTGGAATGGTGAGGATGAAGGGAGTATAGTTGGCGAAGGTGAATGAGTTTAAATACTTGGAGTCAAAACTAGAGAGTAATGGGGATTGTTGAAGAGAGGTGAAAAAGAGAGGCAGGAAGGGAGGAATGGGTGGAGAAGAGCATCAGGAGTAATTTGTGACAGATGGGTATCCGCAAGAGTGAAAGGGAAGGTCTATAGGATGGTAGTGAGACCAGCTATGTCATATGGGTTGGAGACGATGGCACTGACCAGAAAGCAGGAGACAGAGCTGGAGGTAGCAGAGTTAAAGATGCTGAAATTTGCACTGGGTGTGACGAGGAAGGATAGGATTAGAAATGAGTACATTAGAGGGTCAACTCAAGTTGGACGGTTGGGAGACAAAGTCAAAAAGGCAAGATTGCGTTGGTTTGGACACATGCACAGGAGAGATGCTGAGTATATTGGGAGAAGGATGGTAAGGATAGAGCTGCCAGGGAAGAGGAAAAGAGGAAGGCCAAAGCGAAGGTTTATGTATGTGGTGAGAGAGGACATGCTAGGTATAACAGAACAAGATGCAGAGGACAGAAAGATATGGAAGAAGGTGATCCGCTGTGGCAACCCCTAACGGGAGCAGCTGAAAGAAGAAGAAGCTAGACACGAACAGATGAGAGAGATACGGGAAACCAAGAGGCGGATGGGGAGGTCCCAGGACTGTCGCAGGCTGTTACGTTATCAGTTTGTGCCTCGACGAGTCGGGGTGAATACCTGCCCCTTGAGGTCAGACCGGATCCTCACTCAGAGATAAGTTTCTAATTTAGAGAAACACTGGCTTCATTTAAAAGGGAGCAGTGGAATGACAACTCCCTGAAATTTGCTAAGGATGCAGTAGTGCTCGTCAATGGCCAACGCACACATCAGCCTATGCCACAGGGACCCCACCTTGTATTAGAAAATGATTTATTATATCGAGTCGCTGAGCATGAGGGAGACGTACAAAAGTTGTTGTTAATTCCATGAACCTACCAGCGGCAGGTCTGTGAATTAGTTCACACCAACCACCTAGGAGGCCATTTGGGCACTGAAAAGACATTAGAATGGAATTAACGAGGAGGTTTGTTGTTTGTCACCTTTGAAAGGATCAGGGTCAATATATTTGGAGCCCTGGAGACCTCAGCATGAGGACATACATATATATTAGTTCACATAGATTATTCAACCTGATAACCAGAAGCCCTTCCATTGCACTAAGCTACTTCTAAAGCTATTTCATGGGAAATGGTTGGGGTCTTTGCACGAGACCGCAATGTATCATCCTCAAACTGACTGTTTAGTTAAGAAGTTTAATCAGACTCTCACACAAATGCTTCGCAAGGTGGTCAGCAGGGATAGGAGGAATTGAGATCAGCTCCTCCCCCTCACTCTCTTTGCCTACTGGGAAGTCCCTCAAGCCTCAACAGGGTTCTCGCCCTTTGAATTATTATATAGATGACAACCACAGGGTATATTGGATATTTTAAAAGAAGGATGAGAAGGAGAGGCTCTTCCCCCGAATAATATATTGGAATATATTGCACAGTTATGCGATAGATTTGGGAAAATTTGGCCTATATTAAAAAGTCACATGGAGGAGGTGCAAGCAGTATAGGTGCGCTATTATGACTGGTGCACGACACTCTGAAAATTCCATCCGGGGGATCGTGTCATGGTGTTGGTTCCCAGTTCCCATTCTAAACTGCTAGCCCATTGCCAAGGCCCATACGAAGTTAAGGAGAGGAAAGGGATTGTTGATTATTTGGTAAAATACCCAATTGCTGGCCGAGCGAATGGATATATCACGTGAATCCCGATCCCTCCTCCGGCCAGCCCCGCTCATTCTTTGCTCAGCCCAGCATACTTAACTTTGGTTCAGAATTAAAAGTAAGGCAGAGATGGGAGCTCGAAGCAGTTATCTCGTCCGTCCTGGAGGAGGTGGACGAAAGACCCAGGAAGACCTCTCTGATCGCCCACAACATAGTGACAGAACCCGGGGTTATAGTTCTAGAGCACCCCTATCATCTTCCCGAGGCAAAGAAGGCAGAAGTGGAGCTTGAAATCAAGCGCATGCTGGACTTAGGAGTAATAGAGGAGAGTTATAGTCCTTGGCCCAGCCCAGTAGTTTGGTTATAAAGCCAGACGGAAGATGGAGGTTTTGCAATGACTTCCGTCTACTTAATCAGGTCTCCCAGTTTGATGATCCAATGCCTCGATTGGACGACCTCCTTGAAAGGTTTGGTCAGGCAAATTATTTGAACACACTTGACATGGCAAAGGGGTATTGGCAGGTTCCTTTAACGGACTCCACAAATGTCAAGACCGCGTTTAGCACCCCCTGTGGACACTGGCAGTATTGTGTCCTTCCATTCGGGTTACACGGGGCACCATTCAACTTTACAGTGTCTGAAGGATAAAGTACTCCTCCCCTACAACACGTACACAAGAAAACACGTTGTCATCTATTCCAGCACATGGAAGGAACACCTACAGCACATCCGAGTGGTATTACAGACACTTGGTAAGTCCGGTCTTTGAATCAATCCAAAAAAATGTTTTTTTTGGATTCAAAGAAGCCAAATATTTAGGCTACCTGGTGGGCCGGGGTATTGTGAAGCCACAGTGGTCAAAATTAGATGCCATTTGAAATGACCCGCAGGGTCCTTGAATGATCTAACAAAGAAGAGGGCCCCTAACATTGTGGCATGGACTGAATTGACAGAAGCTGAATTTGGTGACTTAAAACAGGCCCTATTTTGAAAGCACCTAATTTTTCACTTCCTTTTATTTTCCAGATGAACGCTTCTGATACAGGCTTGTTAGCCGTGCTGAGCCAAAGCGTCAATGGTGCTGAACACCCCATCATGTTCCTGAGCCTGGAAACTGCTGGATCTGGAGGTATGCGGCAGTGGAAACAGAGGCTCTCGCGATCAAATGGGCGATTACACAGTTGAGGTACTACCTCTTGGGTTGTGAGTTTACACTTGTTATGGGCCATGCACCCTAACAGTGGATGGCCCTACACAAGGAGTCAAATCTACACCAACGCCAATGCTCTCTCTCTCGAGTACATGATCTCTTGGTCTGTTACGTCCGACCCAATGGGTCTGGGCTGAGGGGAGGGCCTTGTCACACATGTGCGAATAGGAGGCAACTAAAGGATCTGAATAACTGTAATTTCATGCCTGACCACGGGGCGACGAGGTGCACTTATTGTCTCTCTCAATCCCTTACAGACCATTCTCGGGAAATCCTGCCACTATTAATAATGTCACTTCCAGTTCCAGTGCTGCAGGTGACATCACTTCTTACCCTGATGACACCACTTCCTCCACTGGCCTTTAAGCCGTCATCTTAGGTCAATGAATTCAGTTCAATTGTGGTTTCTAATCTGTTAAGGTCTGTTTATTATTTTCAAAACCATTTGCAGCCAGGATACAATATCCGGGTGGCTGCCAAAAACCCTTATGATGTCTTATCACAGCAGCTAGTATGACTCTTTCACAGAGAGATATGACATGGCTAAAAACAAAATTAATTATGAAATGAATTAGTGCAGTAGAATCCTGTTGTTACTTTAAAATAAATGCTGAATCAGGAACATGTGGACACAGATGGAAACTTGTTAAGAGCATATTTTGAACAAATGTTAGAATGTTTTTCTTTACTCAAAGAACCAAAGACACATGGAATGAATTACCAAGTAGCATGGTAGAGAGGAGGGCTTTAGAGACCTTCAGATTTCAAGTAGATGTTATTTTGGACAATCTAGATGAATGGGATGGACAAGCTCATTGAGCTGAATGGTGTGTCCTTGTAAAAATGTTTCTAATGTTCTAATATTCTAACATTTAACAGGAGCAGAAAATGGAGGAGGAAAATGTTATCCAACCTGAGAGAACTAGTCTATCCACAGTATCTATGAAGTAGGCTTGGTTACATTCTATAAATTTTGATCTATTTGTTATCATGTTTAATTGATCAAGTTATTTAACTGTCCTTCTTAAAGACATACCTTGCAAGCTTGTACACAAAACCACTAATGTTTTATAATTAAATTAAGTTCAATATTGCCATTTTGCTTCAGGCATATATGTTCAGGACATTCTGCGAGCCAGCTTGGGCTGAGTTATTAAATTC
This sequence comes from Polypterus senegalus, assembly GCF_016835505.1. Taxonomy (NCBI): domain Eukaryota; kingdom Metazoa; phylum Chordata; class Cladistia; order Polypteriformes; family Polypteridae; genus Polypterus; species Polypterus senegalus. The sequence continues at coordinate 25,681,640 of NC_053167.1, read as the reverse complement.
AGTGGTTATTTTGACAAAATGGGATTTGCGAGTTCACAGGGCTTGTATCCCCCCACAGTTTCTTTGATTATCTTTGATAAAAGGTCTTGACATCCTCTCTCCTAAACTAATCTAAGAATGAATCTCATGTTCTCTACAATTGAAGGACTCAATAAAAACCTGAAGGTCAAAATCATAAATACTTTTAAAGAATTAAAATATTGATGCTCAGTACATAAACCAAAGTTAATTGTCAATTAAACAAGGCAAGTATTCTAATTGGAAAGAAAAACATATGATTGCAGAAATTATCCATAAACTTGAACAATGAGGGAGATGGTCTGCTTAAATAGTGTCATGTCAATAAGGCTACATTCAGTTTGCACCTCTTAACAATGGGTACCCATTGTCTCAATCATGACAACTGATGCTCAGAATGGCAGCATCCACCAAAAAACAAAATGTTCTCAAGAGTTTTAATAAACAAAATGAATATATGACATAACTAATCCCAAATCAAAGGAAAAGTAGAAAATGGAATAAACTTGGTTCTGCACTTTTTAAAATCTAAATTAAAGAAAAATGTTGGAAAAACATTCACAATGTTTCAAAATCATAACAGCTGATCAGTCTCTCACAGGAGTGATCACTAGATATGAGTAAACTCCATGGTGTTCACTTCACCTTGAGTTCGAAGTGTTTGCATGTTTGTACAGTGAAATGCACTGAACACAATGGGGAAGGACTAAGTGAATTAGAATTAGGAAGGATTACAAAGGTGCAATCATCTTTAATGTGTTCCTGAGGGCTAAGGAAACATCTTACAACTATACTGGACTAATTGATGCCAAAAAGGTGACCTGAGCTGTGTGGGAGCAGTGCCAGCCATTACACCACTGTGCCTCTATGAAATCAAAAAAGAAAGAAAGAACACAGACGTACAATTATATGTTTCATCGAATCAAAGTGGAAATGCCAATATCTTAGCCAAAAGTCAGAAAAAATACATAGGTCTTATAAAGGCAGAAAATTCAAAGTGGCATGTCATGATTGAAGCCGATGGCTGAAGGCTCTCCAAACTGTCTGTGCTGAAGCATTGCACTTTTTCTTCTATAAAAAAGATAGAAATGTCATGTAAATAGTAAGAAAATTTTTTGTTATTATTATTATTATTTCATACAGTCTCCTGTGTTTGTCAGACTCAAGGTTTGCTTTCACTTTCCCCGCACCATGCACGTGGCTAATTATTAGGCATGTTCACGGCACATGCTTCCTTCTCTTATATTGATATGGAACTTGAAGTTTGAACATATGGCTACAAGCACAAATAACTGGTCCCACAGAGTCTGTAATGCAAATAATCAGAATTATATACCTGGGGGTCCCATCAATGTTAGCTGTCATAGCTTCGGGGGATATTGTGCTGGCCTTGCAAAGCATTATGTGGCACTGGTCAAAAATTCCTAAACCAGACAAATTTTAAATAAATAATTTGACAAACAAGGGTGAACGCAGCAAATTCACTTCAAATAACACTTTGTCGAAATTCGCTGATTAATACTATTGACCACATCATTTGGGGAATAAAGTGGTTTTGAGAATTAAAATTAGTTTTGGAAGGACAAATTGACAGCAATAGACTACCAGCAGTATAGGAAGCCTGGAATTTTAGTAACCTGCAAAATTAAGTCTAACCAACAGGTGGAATTTAAAAAGGAAAGAAGTCAAAAATGCAGCCAACTTTCTTTATGGTTTAGAGGTAAAAGGAGAGACATTCATAACAAATGGATACTTGAAAGGGAGAAGAAAAGGCTACTCAATGACCATGGCTGGCTTTTATGAAACAAATGTAATTGCCAAAGAAAATGTAATATTTATTTGGTATAAATTCCAGCAGAAAGAGGGCTAGATAAATATTGAAGCATTTTCTGACTGAGCACAGACTGCTAGTTAAAGGACTGTGATAACAAAAATTATGAAGACATTTTGTTTGGAATATCTCCCCAAGAGCAAGAGAATAATTGCTAGGTGTTGGTTCTCTGTTGATTCTGGCCATTGTTTATTGTCAAGTCTCCTAAACAGACATTAGCATTTCATTCCTTTGCATTCACTTCACCTTTCTATGTGGGGACAATTAACAGAGAGGTCAATTTCAATTTTTTTTGTGCTACAAAACTCTGCTTTGGCAATGCCATGCTGTTAGTTGCTGTGTTGTTTGATAGCACGCTAGTGCTCCTTATCTTCTGAGTTTGGTGAAGCAGCTGGTTTTTGTTTTACTCTTTATGAGATACTTTGCTTCTAGAATTTTTCCCCATTATGTCTATGGGTGCTATGGTATTATAAAGAGCACATGCATTTTTTTTTCTTGTTCCATATTCCATATTGAGGCAAGCCAAAATTTTAGACATTATTATAGGTTTGTACCCTTCATAATTAATATTAGAATAGAAGGACAGTGACTTGTAAACATAACAGAACATGCATACTGTATACATACTTTATTTTATATCAAACAAGATTTAGCATGGTAAAGGCTACAGTAGGAAGAATGCATAGTATACAGCATATGTTACGAGTTTACTAAAAGAAGATCTATAAAACTGTTTCTGGTCCTTTTCATTTCTTTACATTAAAAGTTTTTAAATTAATTTGTAAATGTTTATTTTCTACTGGGAATATTATTAAAAAATAATGAAGACAAATGTGTCCACTGATTTGCTCCATGACCACTGAAGCATTGACAGTAGTATAAGACTGAGGCTGGATAAATCATGCCAACCAGTGAGGCTTAACAATTAATTACAAGGGCACAAAAACAATTATATGTTTTACTGAGGAAAAGAAAAACTGCACTTTCATTTAAAAAAAAAGAAGTAATGGAGATATATTTCTTGAAATGTTATTATGACAAGCAGTTGAGGCCACAAATGGCTTTAAAATGAAATTAAAGAATATTACTCAAACACTGCACTATGTAAATAGTGTAAAATATTAAGTTTTAAATCTTTGAATTTTAGCCTTGAGGGCATAAAAATGTATGATTTTACTGACGTCTACAACAGTAAAGATACATGTAAAGTTATGATTTTGTATAGTACCTTGTTGTGTCAGATTTGGGTCCTGCTAAGTATAGTAAAAAGTCAAATTTCCTCCAGGGACAAATAAATATCTATTTATCTGTCTATCTATAGATTTCCTAGTAGAACTTACTGCTGACATAATTTCGGCTACTGTTAATTTTGAATGTTAATGATCATAGTGTAACTTGTTCCAGTTAAGACTATATAAAGAAATACTTCTCAACCAGCGTCTCAATAAATTTCAAAGAAATCCACAAGACGACTGAAAATAATGATAAAATTGCAGCAAAATACTCAAATCTCAAAAAAAATCCCCATACAGCAGGGGTGTCAAACTTATCTTTTTAAAGCTGACGGCTTCATCGATATCCAAAACATCTTTTTCAAAGACCCCCTTTAACATTTTTTGTATAAATTACATCCACACAGGAAATCCATATGAAAATGAGCCAGAATACAGTTACACCTGCCATTAAAATGCGTTGCCAGTGTCCATCCGTGTTAATCTACACAGCTACTAACTGATAGTTATATTTATATTTAATGTTCTATCATGATGCTAAAGATGTGGAAGACTCGTGAAGCATATGGTAAGTTAGAACATTAGAACACTCTAGATGAGAACAGGCCATTCAGCCCAACAAAGCTTGCCAGTCCTATCTACTTATTTCTTCCAAAAAAAACCCATCAAGTCGAGCTTTGAAAGTCCCCAAAGCTTTACACTACTTGAAGTTTATTCCAAGTGTCTATCATTCTTTGTGTAAAGAAAAACTTACTAATGTTTGTGCCAAATTTACCCATAACAAGTTTCCAACTGTGTCCCTGTGTTCTTGATGAACTCATTTTAAAATAACTGTCTCGATCCACTGTACTAATTCCCTTCATAATTTTTGCTTAAACTGCAAAGGATCAGCTCTTTTAATCTTTCCTTTTAATTCAACCCCTGTAGCCCTGGAATCGGCCTAGTTGCTCTTCTCTGGACCTTTTCTAGCGCTGCAATGTCCTTTTTGTAGCCTGGAGACCAAAACTGCACACAGTACTCCAGGTGAGGCCTCACCAGTGCATTATAAAGTTTGAGCATAACCTCCTTGGACTTGTACACCGCACATCGTGCTATATTCTGTTAGTCTACTGTTGGGAAGTCGATAGCTTTGAGTCCACTATGACTCCTAAATCCTTATCATAAGGTGTACTCTGTTTTCTGACCGTCCATTGTGCATTCAAACCAAAAATTTTTACTTCCTATGTGTAATACTTTAAATTTTCTGACATTCAATTTCATCGGCCACAAATCTGCCCAAGTCTGGATGCTGTCCAAGTCCTTTTATAATTATATACAGTAGACCTCGCGCAAAGACACAATTCAGGGTTCGTGGCCGCAGTCGTTTGCGGATTTTTCCTTAGAACCTAACTAATAATTGTTAGTGGAAACCACAAATATCCTCCGCAATTTTTATGGCTTTTTTTTGTGACAATACTGCACTGTAGAGAGAACAGGAAGCAACCACAGAGAAAAACGCGGCTTGGGATGATGAAAGCAGCCAATCTGAGAGCGTACTCGACTAGAATTTGAAACTGTAACTCCCAGCAGTCCTTGCAGATGCTCCGATTGGTCTTTTGCTGAGGGTGCAGGGGCAGTTGGGGTCAAAGGATGTCAGCGCGGCTTTTAAAAAAGGGGCCGGTGACCAAAAGAAAAAAAGTTTTTGGAATTTGTGTTTCAAGTTCCTGTCTCTCTGTCTGCCTTCTGTTGGGTTACCTGTACTTATTCATTTTGTCCTGGATCATTTTGTGGTTGGGGTCTGGATTGTCTCCCGTCTACCTGTGTACATGAGGACTGTAATTGGATTCATTGCTATCCTGCGAAGAAAGGAGCGCTCCTGAACCCGTCCACCCGTCTTCACCATTTCAGGGACTAGCGGTAGGACTATCTTTACATTCCCATTCAACATGCAGATCTCTGGACTATCTATCTTCATCATTACATTTCATCCGTTGCCGTTTTCATGGACTTTACTGTGTGTGTTTTGTTGGTGCTTTGTTGCATTTAATGTATAATCGCCGTAAGGGGAACAGAGGTTGTATCGTTGTTTTCATTACATTCTTTATTTGATTACCGGTTTGCTTTGTTTTTGTCTCTGTTTGTGAGTGCGTGTGGGGTGGGTCAAGGCTGGGTGCGTCCCTGGAATCCCCACCATAAAAATAAATAAATCACCGTCCTCTTGACAGTGTGAATCTTAGCGGCATCAGACCGCTACAGTTTTATTCATTTCTCCTTGCTGCTGATTGACTGCTGTCCTGTGATGCATCTCCAGCTGTGTGTTCTCGTGTTTTCCGTTTTGTTCTTCTTAATCCTTACACTGCCGCAACTGGCTATAGCCGTTTCCCAGTGCCATTTGCCAGCATGAAGGAGCCGATTATACTCGGCGACGTACATTCATTGAACGCCGCAACCGGCTATTGTCGGTTCCCAGTGCAATTTACCAGCACGCCGGAGCTGATCAGTCAGTGCCATACATTCGTTGAGCAGCCAGCTCCTGCAGCCTCACTGTCTCTGGGATTGAGCCGCTGCACCAGACTAGCCTGCCAGCGTCAGCATTTACCTCTGTGTGCTTGCATGCAGCCAGTTCAAGCGCAGTTGGCTCTGTGATTTACTGAATTTCATCAATGACGTCAGTTGCACCTTGTACATATTGTACCAGTAGTTTTTAAAATAGTTTTTACAGTTCATTGGCAGTGTGTATATTGATCAGTGTTGCAGTAATGGTGATGCTCTTCGCATGAAAAAAATGTGTTCCATTAAAATTTCACCTTTTCTTTGTGAATTGTGATGTTTATTTAAAAAGTGCAGCAAAAAAGTATTTGGTGTCCAGGGATGCATTAACCCCCAAGTATGTGATGTGGCAGTTTAAGGGTTAAAGCCCCAAGATGCCATCGAAACACCCTGCACCTTCTAAACACGCTTGCATGAATTACAGTACATATAATGGTAACATCAGTATTTTACATTCTAGCACTGCGAGTGACATATTAGTACTGTACAGTATATGAGTTTACCTTTTACATTCTTTTTTTTAGGTAATGTATTAAGCTAAGGTTGAAATGAAATTAAAGTGTTTTGGGGGCATATTTAGGGTTTAAACTATAAAAAATAGGCATCCATACTTTGCGGTTTTTCACAATTTGCGGGTGTAGTGTAATGAATTCCAAATTATCTGCTAATCCACTTATCTTGGTATCCTCTGCAAACTTAACCAGCTTGTTACTTACATTCCTATCTAAATCATTTATATATACAGTATTAAAAATAGCCACGGCCCTAGCACTGCCTCCTGTGGAACACCATTCTTAACATCGGCCAGTTCTGATGAAGTTCCTCGCACCATCACCCTCTGCAGCTTGTGTCTGAGCCAATTCTGCAGCCATCTAAAAACATCACCCTGAATTTCCACTTCTTTTAAATTTGATGCCCAACTTCTCATGTGGCACCTTATTGAATGCTTTCTGAAAGTCCAGATAAATAATATCATAAGCTTCACTTTGATCGTATCCTTTTGTTGCCTCCTCATAGAATTCCAGCTTGTTAGTCAAACACGACCTCCTTCTTCTGAACCCATGCTGACTGTTCAGAATAACTCCTGTCCTTGCCAGGTGTTGCTTAATCTTATCCTTAATTCTTTCCATTTCATTTCCTGTGATGTATTTTAAGCTTGCTGGCCTATAGTTGCTTGGATCTGCCCTGTCACCCTTTTTATATAATGGGATGATATTTGTCATTTTCCATTCCTTTGTAATCTCTCCAGTGCGCAGTGACTTACTAAAAATATGTGTCAAGGGTTTATATATGTAGTCGCTAATCTCCTTAAGAACTCGAGGAAAAATATTATCTGGTCCTGGTGATTTGTTTGATTTCATCTTATTTAATCTGAGCAGCACTTCTCCCTCTACAATTTCCAAATCCCTCAGTACCTCCTTAGTAGTCACGTTTACCTCTGGGAGGTTATCCACTTGCTCACTTGTAAACACCTCAGAAAAATGTAAGTTCAGGGCATCTGCTATTTCACTGTCTGTATCTTATAATTCCCATTTACTATTTCTAATGCACTTGACCTCCTCCTTGACTGTTCTTTTAGTACTAAAATACTGAAAGTATCTGTTAGGGTCTTCTTTTGGCTTACAGTATCTGCTATATTCCTCTCCAACTGTCTTTTAGTCTCCCTGATATCCTTCTTAATGGTTGCTCTCATGTTCTCATATCTCAAGTTGACTTTGCACAAACCACAGCTGCCACTCCGGCCTTTTTTTAAAACTACACAGGTATTATATAAACATAAATAACAGCATTGACATCTACTATACAATAAAATTCTATTGCCTATGTGTGTGTGTGTGTGTGTATGTGTGTGTTTTGGCCGGACTGGTTAGTTTAATGTTGGTTGCTCAGTCAAGCTTAATTGAAACAGTAAGTGCCAGGCAAGTGGGGTTGATATACATGGGAATGCCAAGGAAAGTGTAGAAAGAACCCTGAAAGTCACCTTCAAACATGGGAAGTATTCAAAGCAAATGATGTTTCAACCGCAGGTAATGGGGATGATAGTCAAAAATCGGATAGAAGACAAGCAACGTGCCTGAAAATGACAGAGCCTGAGGAGCAGGCTTTATGGGAACGTGATAAAGAGAGGAAACCCCTGGCAAGAGAGGTTTAGATACACACAGATAATGAAAAAGGCACAGGACGAACACTAACAGTACACATTGGGCGTGAGATATCATATATTTTAAAATTTATTCTATTATCTTCAATGAGTAACATAGAAAATAAATGATAAGAACCAAAGGACCAATAACATAGAAAAAGAACATAATAAAGGAATTTAAACGTAAGCAAGGGTAGTGATCCTAGCTTTCACATAACATTCTAAAATTTAAAAATAAATCAATTGTGAAACAGGAAAACCAAGACAGAACAAAAAGCAAAATCATATATAGTAAACAAATGTAATAAGTCCCAACCACAATATCTTAAATGAATGCAAGAGTCAAAACCCAGCAAATCTAAAACTCACAAGAATGATAAGCCAAGCCAAACCTAGCTAAACACCGTAGTCAAAAGCAAAACAATCCCAAAACTGCACTGAGAACTGCAACTTCTCCTTAAATACTTTCTGGTGCCGGTAACCAAGCTGGATGAACAGGAGGCACCGTCTCCTTAGGTTCCACATGTAGGAGATAAGTCATATAACAGCAAGAGCGAGCAAACAACTAAACAGGAGTGTACATAAATTACAACATGATTAATGAATACCCCATATTAAAAGGTTTGATAAAGAGAGGACAAAACTAAAAACCAAATCAATAACATGGTATACAAAATTATATTTAAATGATAACAGAAGGATTTGGGCCAGGGCTGTAACAAACCAATACATACTGTATATACACTGTATCCACATACATTGAGCATATACAGTATGTGCATAAAGCAAATAGGCTTGAGGACCACAGTGATACACTAATCTTTGCTTACTGCTTACACTTCACCTCTGGTTACAGGATGCACCAACGACTGTCACATTCTAAAGGTATAGGCAGAATACAGTGAGTGAAATAAAAAGATTTACCTGTTAATTTCTGCCAAAAAATAAGTAATAAGGCTATCTGTAGATGCTAGTGCCACACAGCATTGAGTCATCTTGAGTGCCTATCCGTCACTAGTATGAATTTTAGTTTGGTCATTAAATAATTGTTTTATTAAAACAATGCCTATTTTTGTATTGTATGAATGCACATTTTTTTAAGCAAATCTTAACATTAGTGATTTTTTTTGCAGGGAAAAATTCAATTTAGACTTGTTGAAAAAATTCATTATGTTTGCATGTTGCTATATAAAAGCCACTTTTTTCTCTTTTAAATTTTAGCTGATAAAAATGAAAGCCAAGCCTCAGTACAGAATTACTGAGAGATTAGAGGCTATTCCTGGCATTTCATAGTCTGTGATGTAAAAATTTTATCTGGATATTTTGTATCTGGACTACTTCTGTTTATCTGATAAATGTCAGTTTCTGTCAACCCCTTGCAATCAGAGAATGCTTCACAGGTTCTGTTCAGATATGTAAGGCTTGGAACGACTGGGGTGTGTCACAGTTGTCAACTGTCTTTCACTATTGTCACCTAGATTGCAGCAGAATTCTTCTGAGGACCTCTGATGTCACTTCCGTCTTGGGGAAGGAAGTCCCACGTCTTCCTACATGGCTGCTATTTAATCAGGAATTCTGTGTTCAGAATAGGACCATCTATGGATGAAGACATTGCTCCCAACTCAAGAGTCTATCTTGGAAGTACACACAACAAATGATGTCTTGTATTATCCAGATTGATTTTAGTTTGTTGTTATTTTTTTTCTGTTGACAGTCTATCATACTGAACCCCAACTATTTACCTATGTCCATCTGTTCTTCTTACATCTCATAAAAAAGCCTTGCTTAAATTTTAGGTGAATTTGAATAAAAATATAAAGGAATCTACTGATTGTGCTCATTATGTCTCTTTGCCATGTCCATGTAACACAAATTGACACCCAGTGGCCTAATTTCATTATACTTTGGTATACTTATTCTTTATAAAAAATGTCAGGTAAATTTGATTTACATTGATATCTCTACAATAGAAAATTCTGCACCATTTCTTTTTTTAATTTCAAGAACTGCCATCTGCAGAAAGGTTAATTTGAACACTGTATTTTTCTCCTTTGGATGTTGTATAGCCAATCCAGTATACCCCCAGTATAAGACTGTAGCATAAGTTGTTAAAACACCAGCAGAGTTGCAAGGGTGACTCGTGACTTGAAATCACATTAGCTGCTTTTCATGTGTGGACAGACTTTAACATACACCTTTAGCTCTCCTTTTTTCAAAATTTTTTTTGTTTAACAAACTATTGGGCTCTGCCCCCTGCTTGCTTCGCTCACCAACCCCTGGGTTTGGTTAACCGAATGTACAGTACAATTTAAAGAGATTATTTTTATTGGAATTTTTACATATGCATTATTTTCACTTTTACTTTAAAACTTCAGTTTAAACAATATTTGGAATTAACTTTTCTTCAAGATCACATTGAATTTTGATTCCGTGTTTGGATTTACATTGTGACAACAAAACGTACAACTGCCTGTGAGTGAATATCGTTTCTTTCTCTCTAATAAATAAATCGACTTTTTCGAATGTTTGTCCCTGTGATTTGTTAATTGTCATAGCAAAAGCTATTCTCACGGTAAACTGTAAACATTTTAATACAAATGGCATATCAAGATCTCCTTATGTGTCTAATGTTATTCGTAGAATATGTAATACATTACCTTTCTTGTTGCCTGTTAAAATTTTACATGTTAGAATTGTTTGACCAATTTTTAATACAACTAATCTTGTTCCATTGCATAGTCCATCACTATTACATAAATTACACAATAACATTACGATACATCCTTCTTTTAACAGTAATTTGGTCCGTGAAAGATGCAATTAATCAATTTGCTGTCTAAACGATCGACAATTTTCGCCTTAATTTGTTTGTCTTCATCGTTTCTCGCTACCATACTTAGATGAATGAGTGATTCTAAACTAGATCTTTGTTAAGTGTGTGTGTGTGTGTTCATAAGTAAGCCCTTTAATGGATTGGTGTCTATCCAGGTTAAGTGCTAGAATGCACCTGATGACCGTGGTCTTGTTTGAAAATAGTAAATAGGGTGTGACTTGAAAGAATCTTCATCTCGCAGGTCTTCCTTTCAAAAAGTCACGTCTCATCGCAGGATTAGTCTTGTCTCATTCCAAGATTTTTTATTATAATAGAGAGATATGAACTACAGTTAGCCATTGTCACTACACAACCAAGAATTGGACATCAACAGAAGCCATTTTGATACCACTTGAGTTAGAACCTGGTGACTATAAAGGCTATTCAGCCACCACAAGCCTATTTGAGTTCAGTTTTTAGCTATATGAAATTCGATCCGTCCATCTATTTTCTTCCACTTCTCCAGGTCTGAGTAGTGGGGACAGCAGTCTGAACAAAGACACCCAGAATTCCATTCCCTGCCACCTCCTCCAACTCACCTGGGGTGATACAGAGGCCTTCCCAAGCCAGCAGAGAAATTCAAGATGCATCCGTAAAAAGCTTAGCCATTTTTAATATAACAAGAACGGTTTACGCAGTACCGATGTAACCAGGCAGCCAAGGAGAGTGTACTGGAATGCGCATGTGTGAACAATGATGACTTCACTGGACTAGTCGGTGGAGGTGCAAGACGACATTGAGTGAGCATGTGTATTGTGTGGCCATCGCATTCAAAATGAATGAGTGAGTAGAGCAATAAATCTGAAACAAATTTTGCGTTAAGCTTGAACATTCATCCATGGAAATTATTCAGATGATTCTGAAGGCTTTTGGGGACGATGAAATGAGTGCAGTGCAAATAAACGTCTGTTAAACGAAGTAGCGTTGACATGTAAAAAAGCAGCCGAAATCGCAATTTCCCACAAATCGCATTAGCTCTGTGGATCTTTAAAAGTGAATGAGCTATTAGTTTCAGATAAGATAAGGAAATTCAAATGATGCAGAAGAGTTAATCACAGTGACAGTGATAATTGGTACAAAGATCAGGATTGCCATAACCGTGGAAAGAAGGGCCACGCAATGCAAGTGTGTAAATAGAAGGAATCTATAAGGAGAGAGGAGAGGATGCAGTATAAAGAAAAGTAACAAGGCGAATAGATTATCCTAAAAAGAGACCTGTAAATCACATTTGATTGCAAGAGGTGTCCAGTGAAGTGTCAGAAATGGAGTTAGACACAAGGGTAGCAGTGTCATTCATTTCAACAAAACTATACAAGACATTACTGAGCCACGTGCCTCTAGAGACAACTGTTGTAGTTTTTATGAACTACACTGGGGAAGCAATACCTCCTGAAGGAGTTATTAATGTGAAAGTCACTTTGAACAAGCAGTTAGCTGTCCTTCCATTTATATGTTATCAAAGGAAATTATACACTCCTTTTTGGTAGGGAGTGGCGCAGAAAAATTAAATTGAACTGGCAAGAGATAAAGTCAGTACAGCAAGTTACCTTGAATGACATAATACAAAAACATGCTGCAGTTTTCACTAAAGATTTGGGGACGATAAAGGACATTGAGGCAGTCATTTCTCTAAAACTGCAACATAAGTCAAAGTTCTGTTGTGCTCGGGTTGTGCCCTATGCCCTGCATTCCAAAGTAGAGGCTGAGCTGTTGCACCTGATAGAATAAGGTGTGCTATCACCTGTGCAGTATAGTGAGTGGGCCACTCCTGTGGTGCCGGTTGTAAAGAGAGATGGTTCCGTGAAGCTTTGTGATGATTTAAAAGTGACTTTGAACCCAGCCGTTTGTGTGGAACACTATCCAATTCCACACATTGAAGACTTGGTCACCTCATTAGCCAGGAGACAGCGTTTCATCAAGTTGGACTTGGCACAGGTATACCTACAGATAAAGGTTGAGGAATAATCACGCAAACTGCTCACCTTCAATCCCCAAAAAGGGGTTGTTCTGCTATAATTGTCTACCATTTGGGATTGCTTCAGCACCTTCCATATTCTAACGGGCAATGGATCAGGTGTTACAAGGTCTTTCCAACGTGCATTGTAACTTGGCTTTGACAAGCCATAATGATGTAGAGCAACTGCAGAACTTGGATGGAGTATTGGGCTGTTTGAAAGAACTTGGACTGTGTGTCCAAAAAGAAAAATATGAATTTTTCAAGGAGGTCTTGGAGTACCTAGGTCATAAAATTGATGCAGAAGTACTGCACAAGTCACCTGAAAAGGTTAGGGCTAGTTTAGATGCTACAGCCCCTGACAATGTAACTAAACTGAGATCTTTCCTCGGTCTCATCAATTACCATGGGAGATTCATATCCAATCACGCAACCATTTGACCCCATTAAATGAGTTGCTTTGCAAAGACAAACTCTGGCATTGGTCATCCGCGTGTAAAGCTGCATTCCAGAAAACTAAGGATCAACAACTAAGCTTCCACATGGCTTGTGATACTTCTCCATGTGGTGTGGGAGCTGTTGCTTCCCATGTCTTACTCAATGGCAAAGAAAAACCAATCGCTTTTGCATCCAGAGTAAGGCTGAACAGAATTATGCAAAAATTGAGCGAGAAGCCCTTGGGATAGTGTTTGGGGTCAAGAAGTTTCATCCATACCTATATGGATGGGAATTTACTCTATTGACAGACCATCAACCACTGACAAGAATCTTTAGCCCAGAGAAAGGGGTACCATCTGTGGTAGCTGCCAAAATGCAGAGATAGGCATTAATATTAGCAGCCCACAATTACACCTTAGAATATAATAAGGCTGCTCTCAATGCCAATGCTGATGGACTTTCTCGTTTGCCCTTAATAGTGAAACATAAGGAGGGCCAGACCACAGCTGACCTTTAGTACATAAAACAAATGGAATTACTATCGGTGAGTAGCGCAGAAACTCGTAGAGAGACCATGTTGGACCCTACATTGCCTAAACCAGTGGTTCTCAACCTGTGGGGAGGGTCCCCCTAGTGGGGCGTGAAGTAACAAAAAGGGGGGCGCGAAGATGTGAAAAAAAGAAAACAAGAATCAAAAATATGAAAAAAACATCTGTTAAAACCAAAACAAATGAACTTAAACTACATTCTGACACTAGAACAATAAATATAGAGTTAGATAAATGTCGCTAAAAGTCAAGTAGGTATAATAAAATATGCATCTACATTTCAAAAAAAATTTTAGGGGGGGTGCGATTAAAACTGTTATGAAAACTCAGGTCGCAAATTCTTAAAGGTTGAGAAACGTTGGCTTAAACTAATGGATATGGTGTTGCTGGGTCATTTTCCTAAACAACTGGGGAGAATGATGAGTTACTGCCTTTCATCAACAGACACATGAAGCTTACCGTACAACAAGGATGATGGGGTAGCAGAGTAATTGTACCCTCTAAATTGCGCACTTGTGTTTTGTCAGAGTTACATGTCAGCCACCCAGGTATAGTGAGGATGAAGGCCTTGGCACGCAGTTATGTTTGGTGGCCAGGGATAGACAGCCAAATTGAGCACAAAATACACAACAACCAGTCATGTCAGCATGTTCAAAATCTTCCCTGCACCCCGTATGGGTATGGCTAAGTGGGCCATGGCAGAGAATTCATATTGTTTTTGCTGGGCCTTATGAAGGCAATATGTACTTAGTAGTAGTCGATGTCCATTCAAAATGGCCGGAGGTTCAACTAATGGATAGCATCACAACTAGTAAAACAGTTCATGTCATGAGAACCCTCTTTAGTCGCTATGGTATACCTGAAGTCCTTGTTAGTTACAATTCATTTCTGAAGAAATATCATATTTTATGAAAAGCAACCATATTAAGCATATATACGATCTGCTCTCTATCATCCAGCTACCAGTGGGCTTGCAGAAGACTTTGTGCAAACTTTCAAACAAGCTTTGAGGGCATCAAAAGGGTCTGCTTCAGTACAGCAAAGACTAGACACGTTTTTACTGTCATATTGCAATACTCCACATGCTACAACAAGGGAACCTTCAGCTATGCTTTTTATGGGTCGCAAATTACGTTTACATCTAGATGTGCTTAAACCAAATGTGGCTTCTACACTGAGTCAGTCTCAAGATGTTCCGCACAGTAACCAGAAATCCTGATAATTTAATGTGGGGGACCCAGTGCTGGCCCGGGATTACTGAAGGGGATAAAATTGGACATCTGGAGTGGTAACTCCCAGCTGGGACCAGTCTCCTACAGTGTAAATGTTGGGGTGCAGAAGATTGGAAATGATATGCAGGCCAGTTACTACTCAACCAAGCAAAGGAAATTGTTCCACAGATCACACAGCCAGAAGAGACATCTTCCTCCAACTTGGTAACAATGTTACAAGTAACATTCAAGAATAAGGCAGTCAATGCAGGGCATAACCCTGCAGGACAAGGCTCGGTCATTCCAGTAATGATTCCTCAAACTGGTGAACCTCAGACGTATGCACCTCCAGCTTCACCTACAGAGAGCAGTGGCAGAAGTTATTCTTTGCAAGTATCTAAGCCTCCAGATCGTTTAAACCTTTAAATCTTATAAAAGTAGTAGAAACAGTACACTGTATTTATGTAAATAGTTACCTTCAAGCAGAACTGCAACATTCTGGATATGTGGCAGTGAACTATAGCTTTGTTTTAGTAGTTTTCCTCATTTTGACTGTTTATTCTTTGTGTTTTTATAAATAGGTGGGAGGGAAATGTTATGTATTGAAATAAATGTAATAATGTTTGGTAGTATTCCTAGGCAGCAGGGGGTGCCGCAGTGGAGTTAAGAGATATCTTTGTAAAAGTGATTGCAGAAAATTCTTAGTAAAAGACTACTGTGCAGTTGACATAACTTCTGGCTTCAGTGTATATCACTGAATGCCTGACGTCATCAGCCTTAAACTACCGAACATAATATGAACCACCTCAAATGATTCCTTTTCTTGTAAAGCGGCAGGGCTACTAGCATATAGGCACAATGGGCACTAACCCTAGGACATTGGGGCCCACAATGTTTCTGATGCCCAAGTATGTTTCTGTTTTGCTATGAAAACAGGGCCCCGAGTGCACTACTTTGCCCGAAGGCCTATGATCCTGTTACAATGGCCCTATGAGAAGAAGCAGTGGTTTCGCAGACATCCTGTGAAGGAATTTCTGCTGCATGTATTCGCAATCAAGTTCTTTTGATCACTAACCAAAGATTGTGACCATAAGTGAGTGCAAGAATGTAGACTGAACAGTAAATAAAGCGATTTGCCTTTCAGCTCAGCTCTCTTCACCATGACACACAAGTTCAATGTGTGCATAACTGCAGATGCTGCTTCGATCCACCAGAAAGTTACACTCTTTCTGCCCAAAGAAATCTCACAGCGGCATGTTGTTCAATAAAGGTGCAATCTTGCAGCGGAGTTTCCATGTTCATTTGACCCTGGGTTCAACTAGATTTATGGCAGAGAAATGCACTGTGCATCTTCAAAGCCATCACAATGCACTGCATCAAGTTCTATCAGTTGATGTTACTATGTAATTTTCAAATTGCCATTACTTTTTCAATTATCCTTGTAGATACTTTATATCATATTAACACAAAAATTAACCAATGTAATCCTGATGACTGAGTTGCAGTTCTATATTTATTTACAGAATGAATCACAGCTCCCGATTTTGCAGACTTAACTGAAAATCGTGTAGCAGGCAGACATTTGACTGGCCCAAGGACCTCAGCTTTACCTTTCTTTTCTTATTCCCCTATTTAATTTTCCTTTATTTTAAACACTCAAAAGGAAAAGAAAAAAAACACAGATGATAAAAGCTAACAATTAACTGTATAATTAAGATCCACCTTACAGTAATGCTGCTGAAAACAAAAGTGACTGGAAAATATGAGACTCTCTGTAAAGCAAAAAAAACGAACTGGTGAACAATGGTTTCTTTTTTAATGCACCGTATATTTAACCTTAATGCTGAGACAAAGCATTTTCGAAAAATCTTTTAACAGTGCTAAAATGAGATTAGGAAACATGTCAGTGGTATGAGGGATGATAAGCAAGGCATTGGGATATTCTTGAAATTTAAACTTGTTAAACTGCTTCTATGAAAATAAAAAGGTGTTGATTTCATTCTTGATTCTTTTGAGTCAATTGGAGGTGGCTCCTCACAGTGTATGGACCCTGAACCCATTACTGGCTAGGATGCCTTCTGTGTAGAAGTTGCATTCCCTCCCTATGCTAACTTAGCTTTCAAAGACCTGACATTAACCTGTGTTTGCAGAAGTGAGGTTTCATGTGAGCTAACAGTTCAGACTCCAGTTAAGCAAGGTTACAATATGACACAGACCCCTGCACAAATGGTCCTGTTCTGTGCCATTACATGATCCATCCATCCATTATCCGACCTGCTATATCCTAACTACAGGGTCACGGGGGTCTGCTGGAGCCAATCCCAGCCAACACAGGGCGCAAGACAGAAAACAAACCCCAGGTAGGGTGTCAGCCCACTGCAGGCCATTACATGATTACTGGGTGAAATGAACCTGAATTGGATTAGATCTGGGACAGTACTGAAGAATATCATGGGATGGAAACTCCAAGTTAACTATCATAAGAGAAACATCAGACAAATGGCTGCATAGCTGCTAAAATATATTGGTTGTCTATTGCCATTCCAAAATGGTAACTTGAGTTTTAAGGTCTGAATTCAATCTATGAAAGAAGACTAATGCCCAATCTATGATACGTTTGAAAACATTGCTTTCACTTCAAATGTTTTCCATCCATGTTAGCATTTTCTGATCATTTTAATTTGCTAAAGCGACAAAAACACATACATCGTCCTGTGGGGGCAAGTGTACTGTATTATTTCTTGCAATGTTTGTTTCTGGAGCACCTGAAGAAAACTCTAAACCTGGCATGACAGTCAGATAGGTACGTGTACTGCAACTGTCCACAACTCATTGTGATTTTCTTAAGATTATGTATATGAAGGCAACAGCTGGATGTGGACCATGTAACAGTCCAGTGCCTGATCACATGGCAATAACACATCAGCATTTACTGTATCACTTCTGAGGCAAGCAAGCAGACTTCAAATGTTGAACTGCAATTATTCTACGCTGCAGGTGTTATAACTTGCTGCTCACCAAATGGCCAACAAAGGGCCTTGCCTCAAAATTTTCAAAACCCAAACCAGTACATTCCTGGTCTGGAACCTCAGGCAGCCTGACTCCAATCTCAAGGCCCAGGTCTAAATGGACCCCTAAAATGGGAAAGCAGGTTTTTAAATTTCAAAAATGTCCTTAAAGTTTCAAATTCTCTTAGGTAGGCTCTCAAAGGAGAGAAACTGTGGAAACTCAGGTTCAGGAGACAATCTGTGCCACAAATCTTTGTAAATGAAAATATTTATTGAAAAAAAATAGAAATGTTCAAAAGAGCAAGAAAGGAGTTACCTAGAAAACAATCCAAAGGTGAACAAGGCCCAAAGCACAATAACGGAAATCCAAGAATAAGAGCAAAATAATCAGTAAATGTGAAAATCAAAAATAATACAATAATCACAAACCCAGTGCTGAAATTACAATGCACCAAAAGCTGGTACTCTCTAATCTGGACCTTAAATGGCCAGAGGGAGTTCTCAGGATCTCAGGTCATTAAGGACCCGCCTCTTGGGTTTCCACCCATACAACACACAGAATGGCTGCAACTTTAAAGGGATATACTACAAATAATAACAAAATAAACAAATCAAATGGAAATTATAAAAAATAGATAGATAGATACCAAAACACAGACCTCAAGCTAGGCAGAGTGCGAGGCAGGTATAAGAGTCTATAATCTTGTATAGTGTTAATGTTTAAGGCCCACCCCAGTGGAATTGAAGAGTTGCATAGTGTGGGGGAGGAACAATCTCCTAAGTCTGTCAGTGGAGCAGGACAGTGACAATAGTAAGTAATACTTCAAAAATGATAATACAATGGAAAATAAACATAATCCAGGGGATAAACCTAGGCTGTAGCAGTAACAGTAGGCCTTAATGGTAATAACTGACCAAAGGTAGCTTAGATGCAGAGGGTCAGGGTCTACTCCTGAAGTACAGAGTTGGCTTCTGTCCTGGAGGCATAAAGAGATCAAAATCTGGATGGGTTTCCAGTCCTTGATATGGTACTGTAGTTATACTTATATCCACACCCATTTTTGAGACGTGGGATGTAAAACCGTGTACACAGGCAGACAAGGAGGGAATGTGTAAACTTCACATAGTCAGAAAGCAGTTATGAGGTATCCATGCTAATCACTGAACTATTGTGCCGTACAAAAGTAGATGCCTTGAAGAAAATAATGATAATTTAAGAGACAGAGTTAGTCTGCTTTACTTCTAATGCTTGACAGGGAATCTAGCAAGTGTATGAAACAGATCCAGAGATTCTGTGTGTTTTACTTTGTTTCAGCTAGCAGTGACTTCTCTCTTTTTCACTTAATTTGCATGAATGTGGTGACTGCGTGTATGAGTCAAATGTTTACATCAAACACAAAGTCTCACTTTGCCTACTTCTTGGCTCTTGTTTATCATCCTGCTTGGCACAATAGACTGACACTCAATCATCTTTGTTTTTAAAGCACACCTTTTTCTGAATACAGTAAAGCAAGGTCATTTACAAAGCAAATAAGGATACAATTCAAGGTTATAAGCAGTAAGAGTGGTGTGCCACGAATCATATGCAGAATGCTATCTTCATTCTGGATTGAAAAGTTATTGGTATGGAAGATTTAGGAAGAGGACTGTATGATAAATTAATAATAAACTAACTGAACTTCTGTACTAATCCACCATGAAAGAAGACTGTGAATTTCACAGTTAGCCATTACTTAAGTCATTTATAGCCATGACATAGAAACAAAAATTTGATTCCATGCTTACTTATTGACAACATATTGGAAGACTTGTGTACAAATGTCTATTGTATTTTTAAATGAATAAAGAGCAGTTGTGTAAAAATGTAGTTTTTTAGGCTGCAGATATTACAAAATCTTTGATTGTGTCAATTTAATAGTAATCTGTCAAGGATAACATACACATTTTTAAAAAGCAAACTATGTTTGTCAAATTGCATATGTCAATATTAGTTCAGTGATAAACTATCCAGTTCAAAAATCATTTGCATAGCTTCCCAGACACACTGAGAGGGAATGCTCTTTGCATGGAATGCTTCTGACAAATTTGCAAATTGGTTCCCAATAAAAGATACTGTACTGTATATTCTGAATTACAATAATCATTGATTTTCTAAATATTCCATCAGCAATGAAAGTGTTTGGGAAAATAAACCTATGCTGTCAGGAAAATAAAAAGCGCCAGCCCTGGACTGGGCACCTGTCTAAAATGGTAGGTCAACTGGGAGTTGCCACACATCTTTGGGATGTGTCATTGTATGCATATCTAAATACATTTCAGCACTATACGGTACCCTAGTGCATAATTAAGACTTACTAAAAAAAATGAAGACCCTTTCCAGGTAGCTGTGACAATTGGAAGACTGTACAAAAGAGATTTTAATTTTGTGAATATTCCATATTTGGTCATCGACTATAGCATGTAGTAGTCAAGCTGACAGTCCACGAATGTGCTACATTGGTTTAAGGGAGCCTATACCATATATAGTACTGATCAGAAGAACAAGCACATGGATTACAGAGTGTGCTAAATTGGTTGAACAGAGTCTAATCCATATATAGTATTGGTCAGTAGAAGGTGTAGGCATAAAGCCTGGCTTTGAGCCAACAAGCCTGTTTGAAATGTACAGATGGAAGACATACAATTAGGCCTGTGTGCAAGGGAAATGCCTCCAACACCTCTGCAGATGGACATACAACCATCAAAGACCACACTGTAAAACAACTGTATTTATTCATGGCTTCTGCTTAGCTATATGTATGTGCATATTATATTTCAGAATATATATTAGGAGTGAAAGCTGCATTTTCAAGCCAAGTCAAAATTATTCTTTCTATTTTAATGATTTTTCTCTTGTTTTAATATTTCTGCTGTGATTACTGGGAAGGGATCCTTATAGGTTCTAAAATGAGCTGGCAATTGCAATAGAAGTGATTGCCAGGTCACGCACATCCTCTGTTGGATACACTGATGCAATTTCCCAGGCTTCTAATTCAAGTAAGCAGCAGCTTATAAAACTGACTTAATGGCAGTTCCATTCAAACTACATGCAGGTAGTGATTGGGTATGATGTGAAACCAGCAGAGAAGCTTTAACTATTGCATCAATGTGCTGCCCTGGTTTACAATATTTAATCTTCATTTTGTGATATTATAAAATTACACAGCTTACAGAGACAAGTCTAATTATACTGTAGGTTTGTAGGGTCATTATAGTCATGTGTAAAGAGTACATTGAAATTCTTCTGTGTGCTCAAATAAGATATCAAGTCATCTTCCAAGACTATCCAACCATCCCTTCATCTGTTTTCTTAGGCTGCTAAATATAATTTAGGACCACTGCGTGTAAGATAAGGAACCAATGCTGGACAAGACGAAATTCTGTTGATGGGCACAGTCTGACACAAACACATACACACACACACACACACACACACACATATTTATTTATTAATTCATTCTAGGATATTTCAGAGTTTCCAATCTCCATAACCTGCCCATCTTTCAATGTGGGAGTGCCTGGAGAAAAATGAATGTGAATACAGAGAGACCATGCACACTTTGCAAAGACCTGTTTAGGATTCAAACCCAGTCTTACAAAATTACACCAATGTATCAATTTTCAATTCTCAGTATTTCTAATTGAGGACTAGGAGGAGATGGAACTTTTCCCAGCAGCTGTGGGTACAAGACAGGAACTAGACCTGGATGTGGTGCCATTCTGTTAAAGAACACATTCACACAACTGTAGAATCATCAGCTAACAATTAATGTAGCATAATGAATACAGGTTATCACATTGAACCTGCAGTAAAGAGTGTTCAGAACCTCCTAAACTATAAAGGTGACCGATAAACAAACACAAGAAAGGTCAGGAGTGCATGTGGTAGGCATCTTTTTCTGCCTGTTACATTGTTAATTCCCACAAGCAATTTTAATTTAATTATGTTTTAGATTTTTGGAGTGTGCAGTAAATGAGAGGGTTGCAAACAGAGAGATGGTGGTTTGGGCTTCTTACATGAAGCCTATATTGATTGTAATGGTAACTAAGTTTCATGTTTTTTTTTTTTTCTTAAGAGCTTAATTTCCATTGTGGAGCCGACCCGGACACAGACAGGCGGACATGTTGTTAATCACCACCACACGTTTATTATATACAAATATTTACAATTATCGAGTCACTCAGACTCAATCCAATTTGTGCACAAACCCCAACACACAGTCCTGGCCACAAAATGCCTCTCTTCAGGGCCACCTCCACTCTCTCTTCTGCCTCGTCCTTCTTCCGCCCGACTCTAGCCCTGAATGAAGGGAGACGGCCCCTTTAATCGATACCCCGGATGAGCTCCAGGTGTTCCCGACACTCCCCTGTTGGCCATGCCCCAGCGTGGCGGAAGTGCCGGCTGTTCTCCCGACAGCTCTCCGGGTGTCCTTTTACATCTTCCCCAGCACTTCCGGGTGTGGCGGAAGTGCTGAGGTAACAGGTCCCCAAGGCATTGGGGCGCCAGGGCGGCAGCCCCCACGTGATCCAGGGTGGGCGCAGACCCACATCCGGTCCCTCAAGGGGTCCCGGCCGGGTCATTGCCCCTGGCATCCCTGACACCATGTTGCACATTTTTTTCTTGTGGGCTAACATTTGCAGACCTGGCAAACATGAACACATAAGAGCTGATCTGTGAGCTGTTGACCTTTGTGATTGTGGCTCTCAGTCTTCCGTGAGCTCATGCTTGAGGACATGTCTACAGCCTCTTGACACTCTTTAAAGATTGTGGATGCTGCTTCATCGATAACAATTCACTGCTTGCTACTAATTGCTGCATAAGGAACTGTGGATGGTGAAATCACATGCTGCTTTCGAAAAGGTAAGGACTATTTATAGGATCTGAAAATCCTAAAGTATATATACAGTTAGGTCCATAAATATTTAGACAGAGACAACTTTTTTTCTAATTTTGGTTCTGTACATTACCACAATGAATTTTAAATGAAACAATTCAGATGCAGTTGAAGTGCAGACTTTCAGCTTTAATTTAGTAAGTTGAACAAAACGATTCCATAAAAATGTGAGGCAACTGAAGCATTTTTTAACACAATCCCTTCATTTCCGTGGCTCAAAAGTAATTGGACAATTGACTCAAAGGCTATTTCATGGGCAGGTGTGGGCAAGTCCGTCGTTACGTCTTATCAATTAAGCATATAAAAGGCCTGGAGTTGATTTGAGGTGTGGTGCTTGGATGTGGAAGATTTTGCTGTGAACAGGCAACATGTGGTCAAAGGAGCTCTCCATGCAGGTGAAAGAAGCCATCCTTAAGCTGCGAAAACAGAAAAAACCCATTCGAGAAATTGCTACAATATTACGAGTGGCAAAATCTACAGTTTGGTACATCCTGAGAAAGAAAGCAAGCACTGGTGAACTCAGCAACGCAAAATAACCTGGACGTCCACGGAAGACAACAGTGGTGGATGATCGCAGAATCATTTCCATGGTGAAGAGAAACCCCTTCACAACAGCCAACCAAGTGAACAACACTCTCCAGGGGGTAGGCATATCGATATTCAAGTCTACCATAAAGAGAAGACTGCATGAAAGTAAATACAGAGGGTGCACTGATGACATTTAATAAGTCTCAGGGACACACCCTACAAAAGGTTGCCATTGATTTGAGGCAACATTGCTTTCCTTCTGGACAAAACTATACATTGCATTCTCAAAAGTAATATATATATAAAGTGAGTGTGTACTGCCTGATGAGCCCAGAATTAGGGCGAAACACGTGCCGCGTACTGTTTACATTATTTGACAATAAAACTACTTCAATATATTCAATATATATATATATCAGCGCTTCCCGATTCATTTAACCCTCGCATCCCCTTGGTTTGAGAAGAAGTATGAACAAATATGAGGTTAACGCGGAAAAACAGATCACCAATTGAAGCTTTATGAATAATGGATACTTTATTCGCCATCAATAATTGTTTTGGTAAAACCATACTCAGTGTAATCCTCCTTCCATGTTATAATTTTTCCGTGACTAGCCATGATTAAATGGACGGTAAAAAAGTAAGAGCGAAGAGAGGGTGACTTATTCAGGCAGGCAGGCGACAGCTCAATAGCTTGAATTTGGATATAAGTAGGTTCTATTTAGTCGCCAGAAATATCTTTGGTAGGAATGGAAGTTGAATTTAGTCTTTAAATTTCTATGGTGAAGAAAAATTTATGCAATGATGACTAAATTTAACTTACATTCCTACTAAACATATTTCTGTCGACCAAATAAAAATTACTTATATTTAAAATTTAAATAGAACTTGAACAGATACAATAGTTCATAATACCCACGCAGCACTAAGTGAACGTAAGAGCAGGAGTCATCCGTTTTAACAAGCAGCGTATTGCACTGATACGAAATAGCCTGCCCATTTAATTATTTAGAAAATGGATAGATAAATTAAGATTTTTTACAAATAATGTTGTCATCAATAATCATGTTACGTTATTATTAAAATGTTTCCTTTTCTTTTTCATTACTTCTTTAACACACTACTTCTCTGCTGCAAAGCGCGGGTATTTTGCTATATATGTATATGTGTATATGTATATATGTATATGTATATATATGCATTGTGGAGGATGGCCGGCAGTTTATCCCGGCCAATACCCCCAAGCCGCCAGGTGGAGCTCTCCTTGCAGCATGGAGGTCCCCAGAAGACCAGCAGGGTATCAAGGACAATGTGGTTTTTATGCACAGCCCTGCTGGATGCCATGGGGGCCACAAGAGGGAGCTGCAGGGAGGACCGAGGACTTCTTCGTGCCGTATGACCCGGAAGTTCATCATAGGAAGAGCAATGAGCTTCCGGGTTGAAGAGAAGAGCTTTTACCTGACCCGGAAGTGATTGAGAATCACATGGACTGGGGATTGGGAACACTTCCGGGTCAGGAGATATAAAAGGACTGTGGGAGCTCCCAGACAGCAAGCTAACCTGGGTGGAAGGGTGGCAATGCGTCTGGGAGCTGGAGGATTGGTTTATTGTAATTATTGTTTGTATTTATGAGTATAGTGGTGGAGAGTGTGCTTTGTGCACTGTGGCAAGAAAATAAAGTCAATATTTGGACTTTTACCTGGTGTCTGGAGTCGTGGACAGGGGTTCAAGTGAGCGAGAGCGCCCCCTATCTACCACAGTGGCGTAGCCGGCAGGATACTCCAGCGTCTATTGCGGAGGACCTGAATCAAAATTTTCTGTGGGTAGTGAACCCCGAGAAGACTACGGAGTCAGGAATCACCACAGCATCGCCAAAATATGAAAATTCCAAGTCCAAAATGGGGAAGAGGAAGGGCAAGCAGAGCGGGAGCACCTTAGGTGCAATGGCGGAGGAGTCAAGGAGCTGCCTTATAAGTCCTGAGATACCTCCAGGATTCAACGAGCTCTCTGAGGTACGTGCTGGGAACGTTGATAACAATCCATTTATTATTACTCACTTTGTCCCATGCATGTACCCTGGAGATGATCACCTGGAGGCTCCGAGGGAAAAAGGACACTGCCCCGAAGACGACGGCCAGCTCCTGTCTAACCCAGAGCACCTAGGAATTGACTTCTGCATGACGGTAGCCGACGAGGGACACGGCAGCAAACCCGGTGATTCCTGGGAAGGAGGAGGTCCGTGTCCCGCTGTTTGCGCCTTCGAGCCCGAAGGTACAGACTTGATCTTTCCGAAGGGGAAGGGGGAGGCGAGCGGAGCACTGCTCACCGCTCTAAAAGGTAAGGAGGGTCGGGAAATGACTGTTCAGGATGTCATAAAAGGGAATAAGACAGACCACAGTCTGCTGAAGGAAGCAACCCGATCCTTGACCGCAGCCTTAGAGAACTCCAAGTCCCAGAAGCCTCCGCGAGACTCGTCAGAGCATGTGCCAGAAGCGGGCGTGCTCATTGGCTCCCGGCCGGAAGGTAAGACAGACGTGGAAGTAAGTCTTATAACGGCTGAAGTAAATAAGATTGACTTGCGGGAACTCGAGCACTTGATTGAGCCCGTAAGTAGTTTTCTACAGGTCCTGACGAGCATTGAAAAGATCGTTGGGGAGTTGGGAGCTGCAGCCAAAGCGCGGTTGGAGAAGCTGAGGGATTATGTGCGGCGATTTGGTGAGGAGCCTCCCGTATATCATGATTTGAGGGGACCGCAGCTGCTGAAGTCTCCGACAGCTGAGCGAGCCATGGGTAAGCTGGGGAGACATAGAAGAACTTGTGCTTGGCTCATTTGTCACAATGACTGCTGCTGTTTTTGTCTTTTTTTAGCCTGGTTTCAACATTTAGATTTTCATCATTTTATAGATTATTTATTTATTGAACTTTGAGACCTGCACTATTTATTTGAACAGTTTTTTTTGTTTGTTTTAATAAAAGCACTGATCACTTTTACACCATCCCCTTGCTGCCAGTGTGATTTGTCCTTATCTGTCAGCTCATCCAGTTATATTATCGATGGTGTTGGGTTCAAGAGGCTCCTAAACGGGAAGAGGGAGCATGGAGCAGGACCAGCACCATTACAAAGTAGAGTCAGTTTTCAAAAGCTAGCTGAACTGCTTCAGCCTGTGTGGGCTTTATAGACCATATTGAATACCTTAAAAAGCTGCAATAAAGGGGAATGAGGATACGGACAAGGCTCCTCTCGAAACACGTCTGGTTTTTCTTACAGCTGGGAGTCGGACAGCTGATGGAAATAGATTTGACCATACAAGTGAGTGAAACCAGTATGGTACCGCATACAGAAACCCAATGTGAATCAGTCCCTGAATTAACTAAAGGGAACACAGCCACACTCATTCCAGCAACTAAATTAGACTCAACAAACTTGCCCAGGTGAGAAGAGAAAAAGGGACACAGTGCTAAGGGGTCCTGGATACACCTGAAGGGAATCGAGTAGCACTTGCTCCCAGAATATTTGAGAGATGGTGCCAAGGATAAAGGTCAAACAGACGGGAAACGCTCTACTTTAACCAATAGGTGTCCCAAACAGTCTCATCACAAAGAAAAATGGGGAGGACATCAAATCCTGAAACCCCAATGGGATCGTGTGATTGAGAATCTTCACCTACCACACTCCTTCAGGCCAAACCAGAACATGGTGTCCTTATGGATTTTCCCCTATGCTTTATAAACAGAAATAAAAAAAAAAAATCCAGAGAGCACAGGGCATTGTTATGAGTGTCATAAGACTGAACATTGATGGAGACAATGTCCTGTGAGCAAAGTGATTAGAATTAGAATTAGTTCAGGAAAATAGCTGACACTTTCATGAACTCAAAGGTGGGAGAGCTACAGGCCACCCACCCAGCTAGTTAATTGTATGTTTTTTTTCTACCAACAAAAGACAGGCATCAGAGCTGAGCTGCCTACAGCCACTTCTGCAATCGACTTACCCCCTTGCAGGACTGGACATTGACCTCTTAGAGGCTCAGTTCATGAGGAGCCATTTAAGTGCTCCAGCATGTCTCCTTGGAAGCAATTCAATGTCAGGGAGGTTCTACCCTGACAGCACCCTCCAATAGAACCCAAGGACACCTTATTCATATAATTCCGACCAGGCAAGAAGCCATTTCCTTGTCCAGCCGGCATCCTTGACTACCCTTCCACAGTTAGAAATGATCCTGTTCTTTTTCTCTCTAACATTTTCAATACACACACACACAGTAGATGTCGTATTTTATAACTAATAGTACAGCAGAATCTCAGAATACCAGGTTTTATTATTATGGAAAAATAAATAGACTGGCAAGCTGTTGAGAACTGGTTCCAGCATCACTCCACATCCCCACAGGACCATGCAGGTTGGAAACGGCTGAATGGATGGTGGCCCAATTCATTCATGTTAATTAGAACTGAGAATAAAACTACTATTATGTTAATTAAGCCTTTTTTACCAGAAGCACAAAAGCATGAGATAAGAATGTCACAGAGGTCCAGCCATTTTTAAACACATGTTAATCAATGGAAAGACCTTTTTATACCAAAAAGGCAGAATGGGATGCAATTAAGGCAGTTTAAAGTCTCAGTATATTGTCTCTTTAACAAAAGCTCACTGAGTTCAAATTATACATTTATCTTTTGTTCTTAGTATTTTTAATTTTAAAGCAAAACTTTCAATGATACTTTAGGTATACTTTTGAAGGAAGGAAGCCAGCAGATATTTATTGAGCCTGTTTGTGCAAATAAGACATTCAGCTTGAAATTAAAAGTAATGGAGAGAAGGAAAGATGGAAGAAGAACAAAGAAAGCAACGACAAAAATATCAGAAAGAAAAGGGCAAAAGAGATCATGATAAAAATGATAAGAAAAGAGAAAAAAGGGAAAGGATGCATCGAAAAAAGATAATCAACAAATAGACAATAGAAAACACAATGTAATAAAAAACAAAGAATGGACAGGTAGAATAAAAAATAAAGCAAACTGAAGCATTTTAAATATAGATTTGCCTTTAGCAAAGTAAATTGTTGACAATAAAATTTTTATATCATTTAAATAAATATATCAATGTTATAAAATTAGATGATCTATAAAGCAGAATTTTAAACAGCTTGAGGTACAGTGCATCTGGAAAGTATTCACAGCACATCACTTTTTCCACATTTTGTTATGTTACAGCCTTATTCCAAAATGGATTAAATTCATTTTTTTCCTCAGAATTCTAAACACAACACCTCATAATGACAATGTGAAAAAGTTTACTTGAGGTTTTTGCAAATTTATTAAAAATAAAAAATCTGAGAAATCACATGTACATAAGTATTTACAGTCTTTGCTCAATACTCTGTCGATGCACCTTTGACAGCAATTACAGCCTCAAGTGTTTTTGAATATGATGCTACAAGCTTGGCACACCTGTCCTTGGCCAGTTTCGCCCATTCCTCTTTGCAGCACCTCTCAAGCTCCATCAGGTTGGATGAGAAGCATCGGTACACAGCCATTTTAAGATCTCCAGAGATGTTCAATCGGATTCAAGTCTGGGCTCTGGCTGAGCCACTCAAGGACATTCACAGAGTTGTCCTGAAGCCACTCCTTTGATATCTTGGCTGTGTGCTTAGGGTTGTTGTCCTGCTGAAAGATGAACCGTCGCCACAGTCTGAGGTCAAGAGCGCTCTGGAGCAGGTTTTTATCCAGGATGTCTCTGTACATTGCTGCAGTCATCTTTCCCTTTATCCTGACTAGTCTACCAGTTCCTGCCACTGAAAAACATCCCCACAGCATGATGCTGCCACTACCATGCTTCACTGTAGGGATGGTATTGGCCTGGTGATGAGCGGTGCCTGGTTTCCTCCAAACGTGACGCCTAGCATTCACACCAAAGAGTTCAATCGTTGTCTCATCAGACCAGAGAATTTTGTTTCTCATGGTCTGAGAGTCCTTCAGGTGCCTTTTGGCAAACTCCAGGCGGGCTGCCATGTGCCTTTTACTAAGGAGTGGCTTCCGTCTGGCCACTCTACCATACAGGCCTGATTGGTGGATTGCTGCAGAGATGGTTGTCCTTCTGGAAGGTTCTCCTCTCTCCACAGAGGACCTCTGGAGCTCTGACAGAGTGACTATCAGGTTCTTGGTCACCACCCTGACTAAGGCCCTTCTAACCCGATCGCTCAGTTTAGATGGCCAGCCAGCTCTAGGAAGAGTCCTGGTGGTTTCAAAGTTCTTCTACTTACGGATGATGGAGGCCACTGTGCTCATTGGGACCTTCAAAGCAGCAGAAATTTTTCTGTAACCTTCCCCAGATTTGTGCCTCGAGACAATCCTGTCTCGGAGGTCTACAGACAATTCCTTTGACTTCCTGCTTGGTTTGTGCTATGACATGAACTGTTATCTGTGGGACCTTATATAGACAAGTTTGTGCCTTTCCAGTTAAGCTGCAGAAACATCTCAAGGATGATCAGGGGAAACAGGATGCACCAGAGCTCAATTTTGAGCTTCATGGCAAAGGCTGTGAATACTTATGTACATGTGCTTTCTCAATTTTTTAATTTTTAATAAATTTGCAAAAATCTCAATCAAACTTTTTTCACGTTGTCATTATGGGGTGTTGTGTATAGTATTCTGAGGAAAAAAAAATGAATTTAATCCATTTTGGAATAAGGCTGTAACATAACAAAATGTGGAAAAATTGCAGCGCCTGGAATACTTTCCGGACACACTGTATATGCATGTATGTATATATATATATATATATATATATATATATATATATATATATATATATACTATACTATATATATTGTGGTCCCCGGCCGGACGCCCAGGAGGACCAGAGGAGGGCTTGTGCCTCCTCCAGACCGCGAGGGGGCGTCCATCCTGGTTATGTTGGGGGCCTCGGGTACAGGGCTTGGAAGCCCAGCCCTGTAGGGACCGGTGGCCACCGCCAGGCGGCGCCCCGATGCCGGAATATCCCATGTGGTCCCCGGCCGGGATGCCCAGGAGGACCAGAGGAGGGCTTGTGCCTCCTCCAGACCGTGAGGGGGCGTCTGCCCTGGTTATGTGGGGGGCCTCGGGTAAAGGGCTTGGAAGCCCAGCCCTGTAGGGACCCGTGGCCACCACCAGGCAGCGCCCCGGTGCCTGAGGAACCCTGGAGCCCAGCACTTCCGCCACACCTGGGGAGAAGAAGACAGGAGACACCTGGACGGCTTCCGGGTGCACAACCGGCACTTCCGCCACACAGGGGTGTGTCCAAGAGGGAGTGCCAGGAAGCAGCTGGAGCCCATCCGGGTTCCCATATAAGGGGCCGCCTCCCTTCAGTCAAAAGTGGATGTCGGGTGGAAGAGGACAGAGCTGGAGAGAGGACGGGAGGCGGTCAAGAGAAAGGCACAGAGACTGTGAGGCCTGGATATTTTTGGGGGAACGGTGCTGGAGGCACTGGGAAGTGCACTGATTTAAAACTGTGAATATATTGTAAATAAAAGTGTGTTGGGTGAACTATGTTGTCCGTCTGCCTGTGTCCGGGTCCCAGTCCACAATATATATATACTGTATATATATATATGGAGTATATGTATATACTGTATATATAGTATATATATATATATATATATATATATATATATATATATATATATATATATATATATATAATCATAGGAGGCTGGGGGTCAGACCCAGCCAGGACGCCTGGAAGTTCCGGGAGGTGGCCTATACGTCCCCCGGGCCACGAGGTGGCAACCGCCCTGGATGTTGAGGGGTCCACAGAGATGGAGCAAGGAGGCTCAAACCCACTTGGGCCTGTGGCCACCGCCAAGGGGTTCCCCGAGCGTCATGGAGCATGGATCGACACCTCTGCCACACCTGGGAAGGTGGATGAAGGACCTTCCAGGGACGCCCGGAGTGCTTCTGGGTTCAAGGGCAGCACTTCCACCACACCAGGAAGTGCTGCCGGAAGAGCTTCATTAGGCACCTGGAGCACATCCAAGTGGAAATAAAAGGGGTCGCCTCATTCCAATCAGAGAGCTAGAGTTGGGAACTGGAGCAGGACAAAGCTCCAGTAACAGGAGGAAGAAAGGCGGCCCATGGACATTTAAATATATAAATGTTGTTGTTACTGTCACAAACAGACTCAATAAGTAAAACCTGCTGACTCCTATGTCTACATTAAATTGCCTATGAGCATACTGAGGGATACAGGAGGTACCACACAATTTCTTAGACAGGAGCACCACACTGTTAAGAGGAAAAGCTATTTGGGAGTTAATAAGGAAAATATTCAGTAGCATGGGAGGCTCTAACCTCAGTTTGTACTTCAGAGTATTGAGAGTGGGCACAATTTGGAGAAAGTGTATGCCCTCTGTAGTTTTCTTTCAAGTCTTCTGTAGAGCAGGGATACCAAGGTAGATGTTGGGCATTACAGGAGTGATCAGAGTGTACAAACAATGTTCAAGATGCAGGAGTAACATATATTCTACACTGTAAAGATGGCACTGTAGGTAAAAGATATTACCTACTCCAGGTTCCGGCACCAATGATTATGCCACTTCCAGTCCCGAAGATGTCCCTTCTGGTTCTTGTCCCAATGATGTCATTTACGGTCCCGGGCTTTAAAGCCGCCATCTTTTCCTGTTATATTCAGTTCTGTTGTGGACTGGAACCTGTGATGATCTCGATCAATTTAAAACCCATTTGCAGCCAAGGCACAATATATGGGTGGTTACCCCAAACCTTTTTATGTCTGTGGTCTGCTTTTGTGACACTCCTCTCTCCTACAGTGCCTTGCCAATTAGAATATGCATTTTCAAAAAACTCCATTTTCACTTGCCCACACGACAACACTGAGAGGCGAAAATAGACACTAATGTCTGCGTTTTTAAACAAAAATGCAGTAGTTTGCACAGGAGGGCCTATTTTGATAAAGCTATTCAGGAAAACAATGCAGCTTGTGGTTTAGATGAATGAATCAGTAAACACAGAAATTCATGTGTTTGGATGAAAAGGAACAAGCTATCAACTGAGCAGAGATCTGTGTCCT
Source organism: Polypterus senegalus (assembly GCF_016835505.1). NCBI lineage: Eukaryota > Metazoa > Chordata > Cladistia > Polypteriformes > Polypteridae > Polypterus > Polypterus senegalus. Next base: position 25,649,330 of record NC_053167.1, on the reverse strand, counting down.
AAGATCTGATAACATCTTAAGATCTGAATGAAATGAATAAATACGTTTTGAAAGAAATTAAAAGTTTCTGCTGTTGATCATTCATCAGTTGAATATTTTAATTAACATATTTTGATGGTGAGAAAAGAATAAGGTTATCGGGCAGGGCTATGGTACCCATCATTTGAAGGAACAAATGAACAAACATGCTTTCATTTAGTGGAAAAGGATGGCTCAAAAGAAGAGGTCAATGACCCATCATTTCAGTTAATTAATAAATGAACCAATTAACCAATGCTATTTGACAAATAACATCAGTGAATAAACAAATATTGAGAGAACATATTTTGATCAGAAAGAGAAGCCAGACTATTTGGCAGGGTTATGTCATCCATCATTTAAATGAATGAAAAAATAAATGCAACTTGATAAGGAAGGAAAGCCTGGGCAGTTAGCAGGGCTATGTGGCCCATGATTTGAATGAATGAATATGCTTTGACAGGAAGGAAAGTCCTGAATAGTGGGACCCATGTATGATTTAAGATAAAATACGCGAGACAGTTATTATAATGGAGAAGTTTAACTCTACACTATTGTTAAATAGAAAGGAAAATAAGACATAACCATTTTGATTTAGACCCACATTAAAAGACTTAAAATTGACAAATAAAATATCAAAATGCATCTGTAAATAAAACAATAATCATATGTTTCACATTTTAAAGGCCTATCAAGTTATAAATGACAGTTAAACAAGTGAAAGTGGGGAGAAAGAGACTGAGACAGTGAAAGAGACTCCAGCATTAAGAATTCATCCCACATTGAAGACAAAAAAACACACACCAACAACAAGATGACAAAAATGATTTAATCACTATGCACTTAGTGCTGAGAAACAGAGCTCCATGGCCAGCATCTTAATTTAAAAAGCAGTAAACCAGCTGGTCTTCGAACAGACTCTCAGTTTATTGTAGAAATTCAGCATATTTTTAAAAAGCGAACACTCAAACTGATATTTAAGGATGCTTTGAGAGCTAAAAACAAAAATAATAAATAATATTTTACACAATTATTATATTGCCTGGAAAATGTATCATTAAGTACCATTGTCATTAGCACTTATAAATGTAATATTCAATTTTGTTCTAGGTCACTAACTGTTAAAGTGCAAACTTGTGGTTAAGGAATCATTATTTCTTTAAGCAAGAAAATAAAATATTATGCTGACAATTAGATGATTCACGTTAATTGTCTTAAAATTTATTTGACATAAATTAAAAAGAGCAAATAGGACAGTGGGTATTAAGTGAAGTGGGCATATTAAAGGCAAATAAACTTGGGTTTTTAGTGGGCTGTAAGTTACTGATCAGCACATAACTCTGATGTATAATATAAATGTCTATGCAGGCCTACTCTGCATGCTTACTCTTACAATATTTACTTATTTTCACATACAGTAGATTATCTTGCCATATAAAGATACATTAAAAGATATTAATTGTGCACTAGAAAGTAAAGCATATTTCTTAATGCAGATAATCTTGATAAGAATAATTTTTTGAATTGTAAGATGAGGACCTTTTCAAAATCAAACATTCAGAGGCAAACTACAAAACAAGAGAGCACTGAATGTCAAACACAAGATTTTGCTATAACTTTCTGGATACACAGAGAAGTGGAGAAAAAGAGCATCTAAGCTAATGTCTGATGTATTAGACTAATTCCCATGGACAGAATTTGAATACAATGAAGAAAGAAAAATTCAACACATCCTGCTGCATACAGGTTTGTCTGTCAACCACAAGAGTTTAATGTTTGAGTGCTGTCACACTGCAATGAACTGAGCCATCCAGACCTTTGGCCTTTTTCCTGAAGTAAGTCACCTGGACACAGCTGAAGAGCCAAGACATCTGCTGCTGAAAAGAAACTCACTCCTTGCATCAGAGACTACTTTTTGATGATGTGCTGTTAGGACCATCTTCAAGCAGGATTGGTGTCTCTGTGTTGGGTTAAGGGTTCCCTGACTGACCTGCATGATTTCTGCTATTGGTATCTGACCCTCAAGTGTTTCACCATTGATATCATCACCCATGTCCTTTTCTTCTTATTTGCTCTTGAGTTTTACAACAAATCTTTTAAAGAGCTACATTTGCATCCTATCTCTTCTTGTTCCCACCATTTTCTACCAACTAATATTTTTCTTCCAAGCTATTTTAGTTATGTCACATTCCACAAAACAATTTAACTTGTAGGGGATGATGTAGTCTATCTTTACATTCTCATTCAATGTGCAGATCTCTGGGCTATCTGTCTTCATCATTACATTTCATCCATTGCTGTTTTTCATGGACTTTACTGTATGTTTTGTTTGTGCTTTGTGTATTTAATGTATAATCACCATAAGGGGAACAGGGGTGGTATCGTTGTTTTCATTTATTTAATTTGTTTTCATTACTTTCTTTAATTGTTGTTTGATTATCACTTTGTTTTGTTTTTGTCTATTTGTGAGTGAGTGCGGGTCGGGCCAAGGCTGGGTGCGTCCCTGGAATCTCCACCATAAAAATAAATAAATCACCATCTTCTCGACGGTGTGAATCTTAGCGGCACCGGACCGCTACAAGTTCCTATCTGGAGTGGTTATCATTGTGTTGATTATGCATACCTGAAAATATGCATTAAAATAAAAATCTCTAGTGAAAAAGAAAAAAATCACCAGAAGTGAGCATATCCTCATCTAAGGTTAGGTAACAGGGAGGACAGGTTTGGCACTAAGTTCTTCTGCAGAGAAAACACAGTGATTTGCACGTTAGTGTTGCTTTGTGTGGAAAATATGTAGCATGTCACATTTTAAAAAAAAACTGCATTCAATCATAGCAATGTGAACGAAAAATATAAATAGATTTGATTTTACTAGTGTGGTTACATGCTTAACGCAGCTGTAGTAAAGAACACAGCTAAATTAGGAAGCGTGAATAAGCCTTTAGGGAGAAGGAATTGTTTGTTTCCACCCCAAAAAATCTCTTTAAAACTACAAAAACTGGTTTAGTGAGTTTCATAACACAAAACAGATTTTAGTGTTAATTTAGCAAAACTGCATGTGAATTGAAACTTGTCTGTTTCATTCATCACTAGTTCACTTTTGAATAATGCATTTGCTATCCCATTAATGTTTGATTTCATTGTGAGTAAAAATAAACATTTGTGACGTTGCTTCACTGAAATATTTAAACATGTATATGTTTTTATGTGTAGGAGAGTATAAAGAGATATTGGATTGTAGTAGAAGTTTTGCCGGCAAGGGTACCTGGATGGCCACCAGCATTGTCCCTCACTCTGAGACAGCTCATTGTGCTGTCTTCTTGCGCCTTGATGGCTATTTATTGTTTATTGGACTAATTCTTGTAGACTACTTGAAAATGATGATGAACGAGCAGCTAACATACTCTATTATTTGCTGGTTGTTTGTCAGTCAAAATGGTTTAACATATGAATGATGTCTTCCTGGATCTCATTGAAGTGTCTGGCTTTTTGACCTGGAGAAAGCTCAAGAGTCAAGACTTCGTCCACAGACAGGAAACTTGCCAGATGTCCTGAGGCCCATGTTAGATGATGTACTGCCTTTACATGCACTGATGGCTGCTCACTTTAAGGAGATAAATTCAGCCATACAAGCATAGACTGGCCTTGATATTTAAGTTGGGTGGAATGTGCAGGAAGATAAACCACAGAAAATAATTACATTTGCTAGCTTCTCAGCCCACAAATGCAGCCCACATAGGGTTCGATTTTTTTGAAATGTGGGACACTTCCATTTTTTTCAAGATATCTGGAACAGATCACACTGTAAACAGTTTTAAAATATCAAAATCTCCCATGAAAAACATTGGAAACTTGGAGAACTTGTCTATGTAAAAACTGAGAAACAGTCTGTGCATGTCAACTCTGTACTGTTTCAATTTTACTTTGATATTTTGAATATTTTCCTCTTTTTCACATCTGATAGTCGCTAATGATGGCAAAAAGATCCTCACTTCAAGTTAATGAAACACAAACAGACAACGCATTGTGATGGGCGGCTACGGCCACAACCTGGGCCAGGATGCCAATACAGTGGAAGGACCAGGGGAGAGGGCATTGGTGAGGCAATACCTTCCCTGGGACACTAGAGGGCAGCCCTGCTGGGCCTCAGGGCATGCCAGGAGCTAAAGTTTGGGGCAGCCCTGTTGTGTTCCGTGGGGGCCACCAGGGGGAACTGCAGAGCCCTATTAAGGACCTCCAGCATAACTGGGAGTAATTCCAGGTAATACTGATGAGCCACCTGGAATACTCCATGGACTTGAATCAGAGGAGCCGCCTCACTACATTCAATGGCCAGAGTCGGGAGGAAGAAGACAAAGCTTGAGGAGGAAGTGGAGGCGGATGGACTGGCGGCTGAAAAGGGTCTGGATTGTGTGTGTTGGTGCTTGTATTTGGGCACAAAATTGTAACTAAACTGGCTGTTGTGTTGAACCTGTGTTCTGCCTGTCTGTGTCGGGGGTTAGGGCGGTTGTACGCACCCGGGCTTTACAGCATGTAGGACAACAATCCTTTACTGGCAAGTCCAGATGGGCACATGTGGAAACCTCTGCATCACCAAGATGTTTCTGCTTTATAAAGCCTTCTCAGCAGTTTGAGCACTAGCAGAAGAGAACCAATGTATCAGCATTTCACACTTCCCAAAGTAACAAGTAAGTGAAATGAACTTCTTAACCTTAAAAGTATGAAATGTAAGCAATGAAATCAAAACACTACCTAGATATGAATAAAGTACCCTGTGGCATGTAAGTTGTTGTGTCCACAGAAAAGTAAAGATTTAGTCAATACTATTCAGCTTACACTAAACCAACCTCACAACTTCATTATCTGTATAGATTACAATGATACAGTATTTCACTGTCAGTATAATTTACTAGGGTGACCAAACATCCTGGTGACAGGAACAGTGCTGATTTCCAGCTATGCATCCCAATAAATTACCATAGAATATCAAAATGTCCCAGTTTTAAAAGGCTACTTATCTAATAAAACATTGCTCTGTTGAAACAAACATCCTCACAATACAGTATATTTAGAGCTGCATATACGAAACTCCAAGGGCCACCCCCTTGATGTAATAGCGGAGTCAAAGTTCTGACAGGGAAAGCTTAATTAAGAACTTTGAAAGAAATGTGAACACGATTGTGAAGGCAACCAAGAAGAAGACAAAAACAGAGACTATTGACATTTATTTTTTTACACATCACCAACTGTAAACAATTCTGTGTGTTCATTTGTGAAAGTTTTTTTTTCCCATGACCTGATCATCTCTCTGTTGATGATGAGATCAAACAGCCATTAAGCAAATGAGGATGGGCTTTATTTATGGGCATACATCCTACACAAGAGTCCTGGTTTGGGACTGAAAATCTAGTCACTCTATAATTTACCATTGCATTTTGACATTCACCAGATATACATAATAATCAGTCATTGTAATGAAGTTTGCCTTTCGTTTCTGTTATTCCCTAACATTTATTTTAACTGAACAACTTTGCCAGTCCAATTTCACGAATACTACTATGATCACACACATGCTCAAGAACAGAAAGAATAAATTTGAAAACTTTTTTTAGGTTATGTTAATTGCCAATTGCAAATTGGCACTGTGTTTGAATATGGTGTATGTGTTTGTGTGTTTATTTCTGTGTGTGACTGAGAATTATCTCTGTGATTGATTAGAGCCCTGTCTAGGCCTGTTTTCAGCCTTTTGCACAATCTTGGTGAGACAGTCTTTGACCGCCGCAACCCTGAAATAGACTGACAAGGTTCTAGAATTGACCAACTTAGTCCATTGGGGGCTACAATGTCTGTCCAGTCCTTGAACGCACCTGGATGTTATATCATGCATACATTTGCTAACTTGTTATCTTAAGCCAAATCAGCCATTTTCTTTATTTTTAGCAATTCTGTTGTGTATTTAAGGGGGGCTGTTATTGTTTGTTATAATATTTTCTTATTGTGCTTCTTTAAACTGACAGATGTTTCTTGAGAAAGCTGATTCATATTTTTCAACACGGAACTGAACTTGAGGAAAGCCAGTACCTTGAAACCCAAGTAAACAGAATAATAGGTTCCAGTGGTGCTAATGCAATTACAAAGATTTCTCTAATAACCAATTCACATTATAGCCTGACAAATTAAGGATAAGCTAAGGGAGTTTACCATTAGGGCACTGAAGAAATGGCATCTGAAAATGGGACTTGCAGTGATATGTCAGTCAGTCAGTCACTGTCTAACCCACTGTATCCTAATACAGGGTCATGGGGGGTCTGCTGGAGCCAATCCCAGCCAACACATGGTGCAAGGAAGAAACAAATCCTGGGCAGGACACACACACACCACACACTAGATCGCTAATGCACCTAACCTGCATGTCTTTGGACTGTGGAAGGAAACCCACACAGACATGGAGAAAACATGCAAACTCCACGCAGGGAGGACCCGGGAAGTGAACCCAGGTCTCCTTACTGCGAGGCAGCAGCGCTACCACTGTGCCACCATGCCGCCCTGGGGTAATATGCTATTAATAAAATAAAAATCAGTCATGTCAAGCAATAATAGCCATTAGAAACACTAGTAATGTCTTAGCGATATTTCTGAATCAATTTAATGCTATCTGGACAAGGAAAAGGTATGAATTTCTCTAAAACATGAAAATGTCTGGGTGTGTCCAAAATTTCCATTGGTAGTGTATGTGAATGCACCAGCACGTAACGCTGAGTTTCCACCAGCACCAGTTAACCTTTCGGCATATTAAATGTGATTATGTTCAGTGGAAGCGTGCCAATAATAGCTCTAAATATGACGAATGAACACTCATTGTCTGCAGGCCAAATAAAAAATGTGCAAGAGACAGTTGCATAGGGTGAGATGGATTCAGTTATCATATCAGCTGATTATTATCTTATGTACTTTAACTGTGGCTTTAAAACATTTGAAAACAAAAATACATTTATTTGAGATTTATTTTTAATATAGGGTAGTTGCTCCAGCATGCAGTGCGTCACCCATCGCCACTCCATTTAATATGGCTATAGTTGAAAGGCAAGCTAAGTGCTGTTTTTTTCTAATGTTCAAGTGTTTCATATTTCCATTTCTTATTTTCAGGTGTGTGTGTGTGTGTATGTGGAGAAAAGAATTAGGAAAAATTATGAGAAATAAAAGATCCTATTTTTAAGGGAGCAAGATACAGGGCTTACGAGATACAGTATACTGTAGATCATATTAACCTGATATTTTAGAATTGTATAAAAAAGCAAAGAAAACTTTTGACAGAATCTGAAAAAGTGGATATTATCCATCAGGATTAAAAAAAAATCATTTTATGCATCATGAGTCACTGTTTATTAAATTATGAGCAACAGAAATTCAATGAGAATGGCATGGATGGGAGCAGAGCTGGATTTAAACAAAATGACTATGTAGTGGAAATACATGTAACAGAGAGTGATAGTACATTCTGGATTATTTATTTCAGGGTTCAGGGTGAAAGGCTGGAGAGGTCAGACTCGATTTAAAGTATGTAAGAGCATATAATATACTTTATACAAGGTCTATGAAAAGCATTCACCTTGTTAGAAGTTTTCTCATTTTATTGTTATACAACCTTGAATCCATCCATCCATCCATTATCCAACCCGCTATATCCTAACTACAGGGTCAGGGGGGTCTGCTGGAGCCAATCCCAGCCAACACAGTGCACAAGGCAGGAAACAGACCCCGGGCAGGGTGCCAGCCCACTGCAGACAACCTTGAATCTCTGGATTGAATTTGCCTTTTTCGACATTAATCAGGAGAAAAAGATTTTTCATGTAGAAGGGAAAACAGATCTCTGCAAAGTTGTCTAAATAAATTACAAATAATACATACAAAATAATTGATCATGTCCAGTAAGTATTCATGCCCTTTAATATGACACCCCTTAAACATTACTAGCACAGCTGACTGGTTTTAGAAGTCACAGAATTAGCTTAATTGGAGATCACCTGTCTGAGGTTTCAGTATCATAGTCGAAATTCACCTTATCTGCAAGGTTTAACTTGTGGTGTGTCAGCATGATGGGCTGACATACACAATAAAGATTAATGCACATTTCAGACAACTCATTAAAAAGGTGATTGAAAACCACAAGTCAGCGATGCATACAGGAAAATATCCAAGTCACAGAATATCCCTTGGATTCCAGTTAAATCAATCACAAAGAATTGGAAAACAGTATGGCACAGCTGTAACTTTGACTAGTACAGGATGACCACAAAAACAGAATGATCATGCAAGAAGAAGACTAGTGAGGGAAGCTGTCAAGAGACCTCTGAGAACTCAGAATGAGTTACAAACTACAGTAGTTAAGATTGGAGAGGTTGGAGATAACAACCACTCATAACTTTATAACAGGGTCACATTGAAAAAGCCACTGTTAAAAAAATGCACATAAAATTTTGACAGAATTGACATGAGAGATTCTGAAGTCAGCTGGAAGAAGGTTCTATAGTTTGACAACCACAACTGGCTATCAGAATAAATGCCATGAACACTGCACATAATCAAAATCACGCTATCCCTACTATAAGGCATGGTAGTGGCAAAATCATGCTGTGGGGGTTCTTCTCTGCAGTAGGCCACAGAAGGCTTGTGAGGGTAAAATGAATGCAGAAAAATACAGGGCAATCCTGGAGGAAAACCTGATGAAGTCTGTAAGAAACCTTGTTTTCAAGCAAGACTACAAACCCAAGCATAAAGAGAAAGCTACACAGGAATGGCTTAATAACAACAATGTAAGTGTCCTAAAGTTGCTGATGCCAAGACCAGATTTCAGTCCAATTGACAATATGTGGCTGCATTTGACAAAGGCTGTTTACTCAGCATCTCCATGCATCCTGACAGAGCTTGAGCAGTTAGGCAGAGAAGAATTCATAGAAACATCTGTGTCCAGATGTGCAAAGCTCACAGAGACTCATGTTCTCGGAGTCAAGTCTGTCACGGCTGCCAAATGGGCATCTGCTAAATACTGATTTGAAATGGTGATTACTTATAATAATAATAATAATAATAATAATAATAATAATAATAATAATAATACATTTTATTTATTTGTAGGTGCCTTTCTAAAAAACCAAGGAGACAGAACAATGGATAAAACACACATTATAAACAAAGCAATGGATAAAACACACATTATAAACAAAACTAAAAATACAAACATTAAAATCAGACAGAGCAATTATGATCAAAAAGAAAAAGCAGTCTTAAACAGATGAGTTTTAAGTTTAGATTTGAAAAGTGAGAATGAATCAATATTTCAAAGTTCAGATGGCAATGAGTTCCAAAGCTGGGGAGCAGAGCAACTGAAGTGTAAGAAGGGGACTGGAAAAGTCAAGTGGATGGAGGAAGAGGATCTAAGGGTGCAGGAGGGAATGGCAACATGGAGGATGTCAGACATATATGGAGGGGCAAGGCTGTGGATAGCCTTAAATGTTAACGGGAGAATTTTGAAGTCAATGCAGAACTTAACCGGAAGCCAGTGAAGCTGCTGCAAGATGGGAGAGATATGGTGAATAGAGGGGGGTTCTAATAATGACGTGGGCAGCTGAATTCTGGACCAGTTGAAGCTTATAGAGGGATTTACGAGAAAGACCAAAGAAAAGGGAATTACAATAATCCAACCATGACGTGACAAAGCTATGAACAAGGATAGCAGTGGTGTGGGGAGTGAGGGAGGGGCGAATTTGATTAATGTTACGCAAGTGGAAATATGCAGACCGGGAGATGTTATTGATGTGGGACTGAAAGGATTGAGTACTGTCAAGGATGACACCCAGACTTATAACCTGTGGGGAAGGGGAGACAGAGGAATTATTAATAACACATTAAAAATGATCAGTTTTGGATAATGTTGATTTTGTACCAATGAGGAGAACCTCAGTTTTGTCACTATTTAATTTAAGAAAGTTTGAAGAAAACCAGGATTTAATTTCTGCTATGCAATCAATAAGCAAGGAGGGTGGAAAGGATGTGATGTGATCATTTATATTGTATTTTATATTTCTATTCAATTTAGAACATCTTACAGACATCTGCTTTCACTTTAACATTAAAGAGTATTTTTGTTTTGTTGTTGTGTCAGAAAATCCAAAGTAAATCCACTCTGATTCGATGTTGTACATTAATAAAATCTGAAAATTTTAAAGTGGTTGAATACTTTTTATAGACACTGTGCATAGTAGTATGCCCTGTTAAATCTCATATCATAAGGTGAAATAAAAGGGGAAAACCTACAGAATAGCATTGTAACACATTCTTTTTTTCTCTCAGGGAATGACAAATATAGAGTACAAGTAAAGATTAATAAAGTGGAATGTTTTTAGCCTAGTCAAAAATATTAAGATCAGCCAAGAATTGAGAAGTATAAAGAGACTCTCCATTCATCCCCGTGTTCACTTTGTCCAAATCATGGCCATGGCAGCATTTAGCACAGACTTACTGGGCACATCCACACACACCTTCACTCACTTACACTGTGAAACTTTTAACTCTCTAAAGAACCTAACACTTACATAGTTGGGATGTGAAAAGAAAACAGGAGTTTGCATCAACATACTGTAACATCAAAGGTGTTTGGTAAGAATATAGGTTAAAATTAGCAATGTTAAAAAGCTTTCCTCAAGCACTGAGCAGCATAAGTACGATGACCCAGTTAGCTATCCGTATTAGCAGCACATTATGGCACATCATAAATGAAATTGATATCAGTCAGTAATAACGGTTGAACAGATCCACTGACCTGAGGTGGGATGTTCCTGTCTAAACATTTTCTTATGTGCTTTTGCACTGCTCTTTCTGACAAGATCAGGTCGTATGTTATCATGCATGAGACCTATGATGTCAGTTGTGTAGCTGCACATGCCTCAGTGTCTGATAAAGTAAGCTTCCAGGTGTGCAACAAATAAGAAAAGACATCATTATGCAATGCTTCCTAGTCAGATAAGCTCAAGCAAACAAAAATCAGCTCACTATTACCTAGATGAGGGTAGAACAAACATCACAGGCCAGATTACTTGAAGTAAATATGACATATTTTGCACATTAATTTTGCAAAAGATTAACAGAGCAAATAAATGGATCACTTTAAAAGATACTTAGTAGCTATCTAGCACATACACATTTTCTAGCCCACAAAATACAATGCCACGAATAATTACATTTCCAAAAGTGATACATCTCGTTTGAGCTGCCATTCTCAGACAAATGGTGAAAGAAAAAGGATTTGTGGTAGAGAAACTTAGAAAAACAAGTTCTGTGACAGTAATACACTGAATATTATCAAAGTGCAGCAAGAGCAAAATAGATGACAGAATCCTATAAGGGTAGTGTGATAAACCTGAAAACTGTTAAATAATCCAACATAACCAGTAGTATTTACATTTTAAACACAATGGATTCAAAGTTCTACTTCTCTGTTGAGGCTTTACCCTCTGGTCAAATTAGCTTTCAGACACAGTGTAGGGCTGCAGCATAATAGGGTGAGGGTCTTCATCCTGGGGTGTCCACACCCCCAGGGGTGCAAGATCATATTCTAGGTGGTTGCAATAAAGATGAAGGCTGCATCACAATTCAGCAAAATTGAATGAGGTGCATTGTCCCACTTTATCATGATGCAATCTGTGTCTTGCAGTGTGCCTTCATTTGTAGGTCCATTTATTAGTTAGTGCTTCTGTTCAATGATATAAAAAGAATCAAGCATTGTCACCTGTGAATGAGAAATGTGTGTTCTCATGGGTCCCTTTGCTGAGGGTGGAGTGTTTGTAAAGGTGAAAAACTTTTTTTAAAAGAATGGAATTTGGACCTTGCAACGCTCCATAGAGAAGGATGAGGTCTAGCGTTGATTTCTGTGCAAGCTCTGATCTAGAAACTTCACTGACTTCAAGGTTTGATTGACATTATTGTCAGAGAGGATAAAGTGGGGCTTAATTGGTTGCAATACCTGCTGCTTACACCCAGCCCATCTCTCCTGCTGGTGGTCCTAGCATTAAGCACCAATTTTAAGTTTGAAGCACATCTGGTTTTTGAACAGCAGTGCAGGTGTTATTGGGGGACAAGCTTGTTGAGTATGTTTTATTGTTTAGAATGGCACCCATTGTTTTGTAGAGGCCTACAATCCCCCAAACCCTTCGATTGCTGGTTGTGTGTCATTTTCTTGGAGCACTTACTGCTTTATAGGATACCTAAACCCCCAGATCATTAGTCAAGTGTCTGAGCTTCACGGGGGACACATTAACAAGATTATTGAGATTTGCAAGGGAAAAGTGTTCAATTTATATTTACATTTCATGCACTAAGTTGAACGCTTTTTAGTACAATTTGTTCACTCACAGTACTGTATTATGGTTCAATAATTACAACTTTGACTTCTTCCTCTTCAAACGTGATATTTCTTCTGTGGCAGGGGGCAAACACAAATCAAACATTTTCAGGCACCATTATGAAATAAGTAAATAATATGAAATAATGAATATGGAAGGTGAATTTTTCCCATTTTACCCCCATCCACACATTCCTTTCCAGATTCTGTGGAGCTGGGCGTTCAGCTAGTAGCATCTTGTACAAATGAAAAATCCCTAGTGTTGATTTAATAATTTAAGAGTTAATATGGGCCCACTCTTTTTATGAATTTACTTAAAAAGTTCATTTAACACTGGCAGTTTTATAGTGCACCATCCTTGGACACCATGCCAGGCCACAGCTTGGCACATGCGCTCTTTAAAGTGTACACGAAAGGTGAACTGTGTCATATTGATCCAGGTATCCATTTTTCTAATTAGTGATACTGTAAAATATCAAGTTTAATACATAAGCAGAGAATGTTAAGAAAATGAAGATTGTGAGAAACATTTTTATTGGGAGTGGGGCATTTTGGAAGCACAGTGTGCTGTTATTGAGGGGGTTCTTTGTTTCTGTTGCTTGACTTTACCATTTCAAAACAATGCCTCTTTTCACAATTGTGTCAAAGCAAGGGAAGGATGCTGCTGATTATTTGTTTCATGGAGTGTGTTATTACATTTTATAAATTCATCTAAATTTTACCACTCAGAGGAATACAAAAGTGGAATCAGGAAGGAAGTAAAGTTATATCACCTTCAAATAAAGAGTCATTTGGTTATTACGTTTGTTTTGTGGTATATATTACAGGATTAACTATTTCGTCTGACTTCTGACCTGCGATTCAAGGATTATAAGACATGATCATTAAACTCCAGTGTGGTCCAAAAAGATTATAATGAATAGGTAAAGCCATAAGTTACAGGGCATGTAAAAAAATAAAATTTCAGAGGAAAGGAATTTCAGCTTGTAACACTGGGAAGAAGATGAGAGGAGAGGGTAATTAATGCTCTCCGTGTTAAGTTACATAATTTGCATGTCTGCTTTATAGGTATTTATTTATCTATTTAATATATAATCACTAATCCATTCATCCATCCATTCGCCTCCTAAATCTGTTTACTCAATTCAGAGCACACTTACTCATACCAGACAAAACAGTCAAGGCAAAGTAAGAGGAGACAAGTTTACATTATCACTCTCTGTGTCAGAATAAGTGCAAGTTTTCTAGACTTGAAGAATATGTACTTCAATTTGGTAGTCTCGCTTCTTTTTTCTAACAAGAGTAAGAACTTGAAATCACCAGCTTGCAGAATACTGTTTAGTCAACAATATTTCTTAAAGATAAGGCCACTCTTCTCTTAATCAATGTGGTGTAGTGGTATTTAACATTAAAGATAAATCCTCAGCTTGCTCTTTCTTTCTTTCTTTCTTTCTTTCTTTCTTTCTTTCTTTCTTTCTTTCTTTCTTTCTTTCTTTCTTTCTTTCTTTCTTTCTTTCTTTCTTTCTTTCTTTCTTTCCACACTACTGAAAGATTTTTGTGACAGATATTTTCAAATATGCCTTCATCAGCTACAATTTTGTTGCAGGACTGTTTTAAAGCTGTGGAATATCTAAAGTGTCTGTCTAAATTTTCTAACTTGTTACTCAATACTAGAAAGAAAATTATGGATGACAGATTCAGGATACTAAGAAAGAGGAAACTTCTTCCCTTTCAATTTGCAGAGAGGAAGGAACTACTATACATACAGTGTGTGTTCAGGTTTGATACCAGCTTCAACTATGCCCATACCCTGATACACCCCTAAGGGGCAAACTGGAAGAGTACAAGTATGCCAGCCCTGTTTGGATCAGTTGTACAGGCCAACATTGAATAAGAGAACTGGTGATCCACAACATTATACAGGGATTGAAGCTGTTAATGCTTTTTTGTGTTTAAGTGACCCCAAGATTAAAGAGAAATTTTTGCCAACAATGAGAGACTGTTTATCAATGTTTTCCATCATTTTTTAGAATCAGACCACTTATATCTGTATTTATGTGTGTTTTTAATGTCTTAGGTGTATGTTTTAGTGACCATGGCTTTATACATTGGTGTTGCTAACATATGAAGAAAGAAAAATGTTAGTAAGCTAGCATATTTTTTATTAGATCAAGCCAAGCTTCCCATTTATATTACCTGGAAAGAGGTGGTTATAGAGGGAGACAGAGCCTGAATTATAGGGATTTCTTAGAACACAATTGAAAATGAGAATCTTTTTTAGACTATAAGGTTTATAAGCCATCCTATAACTTGCAGAATTTTAAAAAGCAATGGTGTATAAAGAATGCACTTTGTAAAAGTGTTAATGATGAACACACTTTTTTGCTGTGATTGAAACACACTTTCTGTGAAAACAAGGTATTGCATCTGTTTATGTTTTATATGTTTTATGTAGTGATTTTCCTTTTTTGATGTTTTGTAATGAAGTTACATATATATATATATATATAAAACATTGAATTCAGATGTTCCAATCACTTCTATTAAAATCAAGCACCTAGGCATGCAGACTGCTTTTACAAACATTTCTGAAAAATGGGTCGCTTTCAGGAGCTCAGTGAATTCAAGTGTGGTACCATGATAGGATGTCACCTGGGCAATAAATCCATTTGTGAAATTTCCTCAATACTAAATATTCCACGGTCAATTGTTAGTGGTATTATAACAAAGTGGAAGCTATTGGGAAAAACAATAACTCAGCTAAATAATAACCTATAGGACTTTTTTGTCCTGTGGGTCTCTGGAGGCAGCTGATAGGTACCGGCAGGCCAAGCGGAATGCGGCTTCGGTTGTTGCTGAGGCAAAAACTCAGGCGTGGGAGGAGTTTGGAGAGGCCATGGAGAACGACTTTGGACGGCTTCAAGGAGATTCTGGTCCACCGTCCGGCGTCTCAGGAGGGGGAAGCAGTGCAGTGTCAACACCGTATATGGTGGGGATGGTGCGCTGCTGACCTCAACTCAGGACGTTGTGGGTCGGTGGAGGAGTACTCAAGACCTCCTCAATCCCACTAACATGCCTTCCAATGAGGAAGCAGAGCCTGGGGACTCTGAGGTGGGCTCTCCCATCTCTGGGACTGAAGTCACCGAGGTGGTCAAAAAACTCCTTGGTGGCAGGGCCCCGGGGGTGGATGAGATATGCCCGGAGTTCCTTAAGGCTCTGGATGTTGTAGGACTGTCTTGGTTGACACGTCTCTGCAACATCGCATGGACATCAGGAACAGTGCCTCTGGATTGGCAGACTGGGGTGGTGGTCCCCCTCTTTAAAAGGGGACGGAGGGTGTGTTCCAACTATAGAGGGATCACACTCCTCAGCCTCCCTGGAAAAGTCTATTGGAGCGTTCTGGAGAGGAGGGTCCGTCAGATAGTCGAACCTCGGATTCAGGAGGAACAGTGTGGTTTTCGTCCTGGTCGCATAACAGTGGACCAGCTCTAAACCCTTAGCAGAGTCCTGGAGGGTGCATGGGAGTTTGCCCAACCAGTCTACATGTGTTTTGTGGACTTGGAAAAGGCGTTCAACCGTGTCCCTCGGGGAATCCTGTGGGGGTGCTCCGGGAGTATGGGGTACTGGACCCCCTGATAAGAGCTGTTCGGTCCCTGTACAACCGGTGTCAGAGCTTGGTCCGCATTGCCGGCAGTAAGTCGAGCCCGTTTCCAGTGAGAGTTGGACTCCACCAGGGCTGCCCTTTGTCACCGATTCTGTTCATAACTTTTATGGACAGAATTTCTAGGCGCAGCCAGGGTGTTGAAGGGGTCGGTTTGGTGGACTCAGGATTGGGTCACTGCTTTTTGCAGATGATGTTGTCCTGTTTGCTTCATCAGGCCGTGATCTTCAGCTCTCTCTGGATCGGTTCGCAGCTGAGTGTGAAGCGGCTGGGATGAGAATCAGCACCTCCAAATCCGAGACCATGGTCCTCAGCTGGAAAAGGGTGGAGTGCCCTCTCAGGGTTGGGGGAGAGATCCTGCCCCAAGTGGAGGAGTTCAAGTATGAACTTGTTCACGAGTGAGGGAAGAATGGAGCGTGAGATCGACAGGCGGATCGGTGCGGCATCCGCAGTGATGCGGGCTCTGCATCGGTCTGTCGTGGTGAAAAAGGAGCTGAGCCGTAAGGCAAAGCTCTCAATTTACCAGTCAATCCACGCTGCTACACTCACCTATGGTCATGAGGTATGGGTAGTGACCGAAAGAACGAGATCGCGAATACAAGCGGCTGAAATGAGTTTCCTCCGCAGGGTGTCTGGGCTTTCCCTTAAAGATAGGGTGAGAAGCTCAGTCATCCGGGAGGGGCTCAGAGTAGAGCCACTGCTCCTCCGAATCGAGAGGAGTCAGATGAGGTGGCTCGGGCATCTGATCAGGATGCCTCCTGGATGCCTCCCTGGTGAGGTGTTCCGGGCACGTCCAACCGGGAGGAGGCCCCGGGGAAGACCCAGGACACGCTGGAGGGACTATGTCTCCTGGCTGGCCTGGGAACGCCTTGGGATTCTCCGGAAGAGCTGGAAGAAGTGGCCGGGGAGAGGGAAGTCTGGGCCTCTCTGCTTAAGCTGCTTCCCCCGCGACCCAACCTCAGATAAGCGGAAGAGGATGGATGGATGGATGGATAATTAACTCAGCTACAAAGAGGTAGGAAACGGAAAATCAAAGAGTGAGGACAGCACATGCTGAGGCGCAGAGTGTGCAGAAGTTGCAAACTTTCTGCAGAGTCAATAGCTACAGACCTCCAAACTTCATGTGGCCTCCAGATTCGCTCAAGAACAGTATGTAGAGAGCTTCATGGAATTGGTTTCAATGACCAAGCAGCTGCATCTAAATCTTACATCACCAAGTGCAATGCAAAGCGTCGGAGCAGTGAAGACGTCCCCTCTGCAGTGACGAATCATGCTTCTCTGTCTGGCAATCCGATGGACGCATCTGGGTTTGGCAGTTGCCAGAAGAACGGTACTTGCCTGACAACATTCTGTAAAGTGTAAAGTTTGGTGGAGGGGGGATTATGGTGTGGGGTTGTTTTTGAGGGGTTGGGCTTGGCCCCTTAGTTCCATTGAAAGGAATTCTTAATGCTTCAGCATACAAAGCAATGTTGAACAATTTCATGCTCCCAACTTTGTAGGGACAGTTTGGGGATGACCCATTGCACAAAGCAAGGTCTATAAGAAATGGATGAGCAAATTTTGTGTGGAGGAACTTGACTGGCCAGCACAGAGCCCTGACCTCAACCCAATAGAATACCTTTGGAATTAGTTAGAGCAGAGACTGCGAGCCAGGCCTTCCCATCCAACATCAGTGCCTGACCTCACAAATGCTGTCCTGGATGAATGGTCAAAAATTCACATAAACACACTCCTACACCTTGTGGAAGGCCTCCCCAGAAGAGTTTAAGCTGTTATAGCTGCAAAGGGTGGGTCAACTCCATATTAAAGCCTATGTATTAGGAAAGGGATTTCATTAAAGTTCATATGTGTGTAAAGGCAGGCATCCCAATACTTTTGGCAATATAGTGTACCTACAAATAGGTCAATTAGTGGAAAGCATAAGAGGATCATAAGGTTGTCTGCTTTCATGCAATACTGCATGTATTTACACAAGAAAACATGTTATACAGATTGCAGAGTTCTGAAGCAACAGCAGAAAAAGGAAAAAAAGGTTTTTGGCAGTAATTTTAATCCAAAAAACAAAGAATAAATTATTTATTCTTATTTAATAATTTTTTTTATGTAAAGAAACGATTAAATATGTTTTAATGTTTAAAAATCTCGTTAAAGGGGACACCGATGTAGTCAATCTGCACAAGACAAACGTATTTTCATCCGACACATATTATACCGCTGTTAGTTGTATCATGAAAATAACCCAATATGCAGTAATTTATTTAACTCAATTTGGCAATATTGGCTACGCTGCCAATGTGGTGCAATCACGCCACATTATCATGTGATCTACTGTTACCCGAATGTTCGTGACAGATAATGATACGTCTCGAACTTTCTGGATTGAAAATACGCAACTATAAAAGTAGCAGAGGCGGTGACACTCGTCATAGAAACAAACTTCAAATAGGAAAGCAGCTCAGAGTGTCCATCTCAAATATCATACCAAACCTGGACAGGCTGTGTACTTTAAAGCAGGTGCATATTAGTCATTAGATCTATGCCTTAGAAATGTTTTATTTTAATTTTAGTTATAATGCATTCATTGTGATTATATGCTTGCAAATTTAAATTTGAAATAAAAATGTAAAAAATTTATTTTGATGTCTTGTTCATTTATTCAACGTCCCCCCTTGTACAGATTCAGTGCCCCGCCAGGGGAGCGCGTCTCACAGTTTGAGAACCGCTGCTCTAGGCATCCTGACCCCAAACTCATCAGACAGACTTATAAACCTACTCATGCCTAAAATGGGGCACAGATTTATAATAGTTTAAAACTACTTTAAAGTGTAACAGATGTTCAAAAATCTGTTATGTTACGGACAAGGTTTTTCCCCTGTTTTGCATTCATTTTGCGTTTTATTACAAACTGGATTCCAAAAAAGTTGGGACACTAAACAAATTGTGAATAAAAACTGAATGCAATGATGTGGAGATGGCAAATGTCAATATTTTATTTGTAATAGAACGTAGATGACAGATCAAACGTTTAATCCGAGTAAATGTATCATTTTAAAGGAAAAATATGTTGATTCAAAATTTCACGGTGTCAACAAATCCCAAAAAAGTTGGGACAAGTAGCAATAAGAGGCTGGAAAAAGTAAATTTGAGCATAACGAAGAGCTGGAAGACCAATAAACACTAATTAGGTCAATTGGCAACATGATTGGGTATAAAAAGAGCTTCTCAGAGTGGCAGTGTCTCTCAGAAGCCAAGATGGGTAGAGGATCACCAATTCTCACAATGTTGCGCAGAAAGATAGTGGAGCAATATCAGAAAGGTGTTACCCAGCAAAAATTGCAAAGACTTTGCATCTATCATCATCAACTGTGCATAACATCATCCGAAGATTCAGAGAATCTGGAACAATCTCTGTGTGTAAGGGTCAAGGCCGTAAAACCATACTGGATGCCCGTGATCTCCGGGCCCTTAAACGACACTGCACCACAAACAGGAATGCTACTGTAAAGGAAATCACAGAATGGGCTCAGGAATACTTCCAGAAACCATTGTCAGTGAACACAATCCACCGTGCCATCCGCCATTGCCAGCTGAAACTCTACAGTGCAAAGAAGAAGCCATTTCTAAGCAAGATCCACAAGCTCAGGCGTTGTCACTGGGCCAGGGATCATTTAAAATGGAGTGTGGCAAAATGGAAGACTGTTCTGTGGTCAGGCGAGTCACGATTCAAGTTCTTTTGGAAATCTGGGACGCCATGTCATCCGGACCAAAGAGGACAAGGACAACCCAAGTTGTTATCAACGCTCAGTTCAGAAGCCTGCATCTCTGATGGTATGGGGTTGCATGAGTGCGTGTGGCATGGGCAGCTTGCATGTCTGGAAAGGCACCATCAATGCAGAAAAATATATTCAGGTTCTAGAACAACATATGCTCCCATCCAGACGTCATCTCTTTCAGGGAAGACCCTGCATTTTTCAACAAGATAATGCCAGACCACATTCTGCATCAATCACAACATCATGGCTGCATAGGAGAAGGATCCGGTACTGAAATGGCCAGTCTGCAGTCCAGATCTTTCACCTATAGAGATCATTTGGCACATCATAAAGAGGAAGGTGCGACAAAGGAGGCCCAAGATGATTGAACAGTTAGAGGCCCGTATTAGACAAGAAAGGGAGAGCATTCCTATTTCTAAACTTGAGAAACTGGTCTCCTCGGTCCCCAGACGTCTGTTGAGTGTTGTAAGAAGAAGGGGAGATGCCACACAGTGGTGAAAATGGCCTTGTCCCAACTTTTTTGGGATTTGTTGACACCATGAAATTCTGAATCAACATATTTTTCCCTTAAAATGATACATTTTCTCAGTTTAAACTTTTGTTCCGTGATTTATGTTCTATTCTGAATAAAATATTAGAAGTTGGCACCTCCACATCATTGCATTCAGTTTTTATTCACGATTTGTATAGTGTCCCAACTTTTTTGGAATCCGGTTTGTATTTTCTGTTTTTATGTATTTTCTCTTATGTTTTTTTTGTTATTTAATATTTATATACTGCCGCTTTAAATGTGATTCCATTCCCTGTACTTTATGGGTGGAGGGGTCATCCTAACATCACTGTTGTTGGGTCCCCCCCTGCCTTTACATTCAGTCACAGAAAGAACCCAGGCAGTGGAACATGAAGATAGAGAGTGTTTTGAGTTTTTACTGAGTATTGCTTTTCATTTGTCTTTTCCAGTTATTGCATTCTTATTAATTCTTGTGCTTTTGGATTCTTCTCTTTGCATAATGTATAGGGACTCATTAACTTTGAAGTGCTTTTTAGGTAAATCCTTTTTAAATCGTTTGCTATTTTTGTGTTTTTTGTCTTTCATTTTTTTCAGGAAATTCTCTGTTTATTAAAAGGTTCATGCTTGGATTGTCTCGACAAGCTGGAATGTACCTTTTTTCTCAATCTTGAAAGACATTTTTGATATATTTTTGGACTTTGATTTCACTTTGACTATAAAAGCTGTATTCGCCATTTTGGGCTTGTTTAGGCTGTAACCTGCAGGTAGTGGTTGGGAGACTGGTTGCAGAGGCCTGAGGGTACATTTAGAGGAGCTTGTGAATGTCCTTGCTGTCGGTAATTTTAGAGGCGTTACAACGCTCTTTGCATTTTACTTTTTGCACTATTTGAGACTCCTTAATACAACATTTCCTTGAAGGGTGAGGATTCCATAAAATCTCTGGCTTAAGGGATAAGGCAAACAAAGAGCATCAATACATGAAGAATGTAGTCACACAAATCAGAAAAGAAAAGAAAATGGAAAAAGACAAAATAAGGATATATATGATTAGTTTAAGAAGGCAATCCAAAGCAAACTAGTCAGATCTTTAATCCAGAAACTAATTGCAAAGGCAGAATCAAGAAAATCTAAAACAATACTCACAATAAAGATCACTGTTCCACAAACTCCAAAGACACTCTGAGGGTATTTATCTCTTCCACCTGAATATAACAGTGGAGGGTTGTCCCTCAGAAGTAAAGTCAAGGTGGCCTCACCTCTTGAGGGTTCAATGAACATATTAAAATTGCTTAAATATACAATACCTACTTACTCAATAATAGATAAAACTAATAGCCTTAACAAAACTTGCATAAAAACAAAAACACCACAAAAAGTAAGCATTTCCATGAACAAACCCTGTATGTAACACAATTCTAATTGCCATTTTACTGGCAAAAATAATTACATTAGCAGTAAAATTATGCAAGCTATTAGCTTATTAACTCATACTATTCAATCAAAATATTTACAAATCTCTTTTGTTTATATTAATATTGCTATTTACTTAGTTTCTGTGAGTCTATGTATCTTTTGTTATGTTCTGTTTATTTTGTGGGTGGCTGCCCTTGGCCCTGAACAGGTGGTCGCCCACAGTTCTTGGCAGTTTGTTCAAGTGCATTAGGGAGTGGGAAAGTGTTGATTATGTCTTTTCTTTGTTTATTGTGATCACTGGATTTTTGACCTTCTGCACTATTTTTGGACTTCACCTTGGATTTAGTATTGGGACTCTATTCACCTGAGATTTTATTTGTTGGAAACTTTTTTTTGTACTCTTTTTGTGTTCTTTCAGGGCATTTTCATGAAGAAAAAATCTTTCATTTTTTAAAGATTCTACAGTATGTGGCTGTCTGTGTTGCTAAATCTGGGCTTTTGGAACCATTCAGTGGGGGTTTTAGAACTGTTCAGTAATGACATGCTTGGGAACTTGCTAGCGGCACGACAGCTACCATGTTTGGACCCTTGATTTACTACCGTCTGTCACTCTTTGAAAGGGGAAGTTAACAGCTGCCTGACTGGTGAGAAAGCCCATCAGAGACTGTACTTCCTATGACAACTGAGAAAGTTTGGTGTCAATCAGGAGCAAATGAAACACCTCTGTAGAATTGTGTGGTCATTTTTATGTGGTATGATAGAACGACAGTTCAGGAGAAAAAAAAAGAGCTACAAGCAGCTGTAGGCTCAGCAATCTTACTTCTGTTGCTCTGATTAAAAGAATAGCCAAAAATGCAGAACAGTCTCTTCTCATCCTGACATTTTTTCTTTTTTAATAACCCTGTGATGAATATTTAATTAAAAACAGCATAATTTATTTATAAAGCACATTTTTACAAACAAAAGTACAATCAACTTTACAATAATAATAGCTAAACAGAGTTGCAGTACAGGGGTGGGTAAAAGTAGGTTTACTGTTGTTAAAATGGAAAAAGACATGAAGGATATGATTTTTACAATAGGCTTATTAACTTTATTAACTCAAAACAATGTTACAATGGCACAGTGCAATTAAGTACAATATGTAAGTGATCAAATTGCCAGCCTCACATACTCACAACTGTAAACCTACTTTTGCCCACACCTGTATAAAACAGCAGAGTAACATACTGTATTGTCCAGCTAAAATACAAACTATCGTTAAAATTCAAGGAAGAACAATAAAATAAAACTCAAGTTGGCAGGATGTTAGAAAAAATAAACCTCTGGGGGGTTCCAAGACCAAAAGACCACCCAGTACCACTGAGCATTCTACAGTCCATGAATGTGCTACCATTAGCTACCTTCATCTTAATGTGAATGCACTGACCTAAATTCCAATCAGCTTGTATTCTATTGCATTTTATTACTGAAATTAAAGCACAGACTACTTCAAGGGTATATGCACTTGAGTAGACAAGACACTGAATATGGTTTTATTTTTAATTTCTTAAAAATGATCATTTCTTTCCATCTTAACCTTACTGGTTACATAAACTAATTAACAATAGAAAGTATCTGACCTGATTTGTCTTGATTTGTAAAGATGGAATTTCAATAAGGCGGTGTAGACATTTCTGATCCACCCTGAGTCATTCATTGTCCATCAATTTTCTAATATATTCAGTTCAGTATGTAGTTGCAGGAGCGGGAGCCTACCCCATCTGGATTGAATCTCAAGGCAGGAGCAAAACTAGTGTAGCTGTGCATCATAGGGCCTACATATGCATATGACCACCTTTTCTCACACAGGGCCAAATTTAAGTGGCCAATGAACCTACAACACAAGTCAACACAGTCAGTAATGCAGATGCCCTCCAAATCATTCTGGTACATATTTGCATTTTATTCTTGATGTCCACTAGTTTAGTATGGTTACCTTCTGAGCACCTGCGATTTTCTGTGCACCAGCAAGTTTTAATCTCAATGTTTCAAGGTCAGTTAGCTAAGCAGCAGCATACCACTCTGTTTATTACACTGCATTTAGTTTATGGTTACTATTGTGTAAGTCCCATGGGAAGATGGGTCACAGTGCCTTAAAGGAATGCTAATTACAGACACAGTATGATTTCAAGGCATATGTGCTCAGTTAGAAGAAACATAATAACAGGCAAGTACTGCACGTTCTTCATGTTATGCATGTTCTGTGTTCTTTGTTCCAGGTAAAATTTGAATTCCCCCCATCCCAAAGGCATGAATATTAAGCTTTGCATTATAACTGACCAGTGTTAATTGGTGAAATTTCTCAAAACATTTTTCATAGCAAATATGCTGTGTTCACCGGTGAGTTTGTTCATTGAATATTTTCCTGGAAATTAGCTTAGAAAAACATTTTTTTCAAGCACCCATGATACTATGTGAGGCCAGTGTGACTTCACAGACCTGTCGTAGCCATGCATAGAACTTTCATATATGCTTACTGTAAGATCATTGCTGATGAGGCAGTTGTTTGGTCACAAGCACAAAATTGCTCTTTTTTTTTGCCCTGATTTTCCAATTTCTAACCACACTTATTTCACAAGGGGAAATAAACCTTGCTATTCCACTCACATTCATTTCAACTCAACCCCTAAACCCTTTGAAGGGCCAAAATCAGCCCCACCAAATTCTTTTGATTGCTGTATGTAGGCTGTTGGTGAACTTAAAGAAAAGTAAAAATAGGTCAAAAAGAAAAAAATGTTGAGAAAAAATGCTGGATCACCATCCCAGGTGCATTTAAAAAAAAATAAACAATAACTTTGCAGTATTTGACAGGTACTCTAACTGACCACAATAAGAATATTTTGAGTATTGTCACTGGATATATAACCATGATCTCTGTCCGCTGGAAGCGCAACAAAACATTGCTAATTCTGCATGCAAATTAGTCATATACTCATGAACCAAGATCCTAAAGGAGCTCTCCATCTCCCCAAACCCTCATCAGAGAGCACAGAACACACTGTGAAATAATAAAAACAGAAGATTTATTACTATTTACAAGGCATTTCTTTCTTCTTAATGAAAGTATCTGTACTGACAAACTGGAAAACTGCACCCAGAGGCACATCAAACAATGGAACAAGCCAGCCCTAGGTCACCTCTTTGTGCCACAACCAAAGTGAGCCATAATAGTTGAACTCTGTGAACGTAATCATCTGTATTTGATTTATTTATTGTTAGTTTGTAGCCAATGGTTGTATATTGTTTGTGGTACTTCTTCTGTCTGAGTCTTTTGTTGTTTGAGGTATGGTGGCACATAAGTTAGCAGTGCTAACTCATATCTGAGAGCACATTTTTGGAAACCATAATTGGTCCAGCATAGTTGACAGACTTTTCTCTAGCCATCAGGGACACTCAAAAGACCACTTCATAAATATAATACACTCAAAACTATATCCAAAATACACTAAAAATTGAATTCAATGGATTTTGTGGAGTTTTATATATACAGTATATATATATATATATATATATATTGTCACAGATAGCCGAGATCCTTACCTGGCCGGGATACCTCTTCACTTGAAGGATCAGGGGAGCAAGCCTGGTCAGGGCATTAGCTCCCCTGGAACACTAGATGGCAGCCCCCCTGGTTGGCAGCAGTGCCTCGGACTCCCACAGGGCTTCTTTAGAGATGGAGTTGGATACAGCCATGTTGGGATCCGGAGGTGCCTCCATGGGGAGCTGCAGCTGTTCCTGAGCCCATGTGGGCGGTTCTTTGGCCGCACCCGGAAGTGCAGCTGGAAGTGGGGCAATGAGCACCTGGAGCACTTCTGGGTGGACATTACGCGGTGAGCCAGAGTCGGGGGGAGGGAGACAAAGCTTGCGGAGGAGTAGTAGTGGAGGAGAAAGAGAGAAAAAAAAGTATTGTGGTGTTGGTGCTTTGGGACTGTGTTGTGCCTGTGGGAAACAGGGAAGACGTTGCCCACAGGTGAAGAAAAAGAAAATAAAACTTTTGTGTTTTATTTGTGTGCCTCCTGCGTCTGTCTTTGTTGGGTAAAGCACTGGTATAGCGCCATCTATTGTCAAAATATGCACACACATATATATATATGTATATGTATATACTGTACATACACACACACAAACACATACAGTATAATCATGAGACATACAGTATGTGGTCCTTCAGAATATTAAATGAACAATACAGACGTTTCCTTCACGCTCATCAAGAAAAAGCTGCACTCTCCTGATGCTACAAACGTCAGAAAAATGTTCAGTTCAGACTTCGCTTCCGTAAATATTTGGACATAGAGGCAATTTTTGGAATTTTCTCTCTGTATACCACCATAATGAATATGAAATTAAGCAGTCAAGATATGAAGGAGGTACAGACTGTTAGCTTTAATTTATGGGGTTTAACAAAGTATTGCATTAAGCTTTCAGAAATTACAGTCATTTTTCACAGAGTTACTCAGTTTCAGAGGTTCAAAAGTAATTGAACAAGTAACTGAGAAGCAGTTTCATGGCCATGTATGGCCAGTTCCTTCACTATTCCATGAGAAATTAAGTTGATAAAAGGTCTGGAGTTAATTCTAAGCACTGAATTTGCATTTGGCAGCTGTTCCCTGGAACTTAACATGAGGTCCAAAGAGGTGTCGATGCAGATGAAGAAGGCGATCATTAGGCTGAAAAAAAAAACTATCACAGAGACATCTAAATCTTTAGGAGTGCCCAAATCATCAGTTTGGTACATTCTTAAAAAAAAAGTAATGCACTAGTGAACTCAGCAACACCAAAAGGCCTTGGAGACCACGTAAGACAAATAAAGTGGATGATCGCAGAATTCTTTCATTTCATGAAAATCCCCTTCACAACATCTAGCCAGGTCAAGAGCACTCTTGAGGAAGTAGCATATTATTATGTAATATGGCAATATGTTATTATTTTTCTTTTCTATTTCCTCACAGCTGCCTGACCACTAAAAGTACATTTCTTTAAAATGATTAATGCAAGCAATTTATTACTGCAATGAATATTGTACATGCACCATTATATCTTATGTAATTGTAGTGAATAATTAAGTAGACTCTACTTAGAAACCAGATCATCAGTGAGTGTTGTGGCTTGTAATGAAAATCAAAAATGAAAAACAGAAATTACATTTTATTAAAATATAAATGCTGCATTCACATATATTATTATTATTACCAGTAATGGTGGACTGCATGATAACGTGCAGTGAATACACTTGACTTGAGCATTTATAGTTTTTGTACTATTTCTCTGCATTTTTAGCGTTCATTTACTCAAAGGTTGATGCGCTTGCTTCGTCCTGAGCAGCTCTTCTTTTCTGCACCCTAGCAGCCCACTTCTACTCTTCTTTTGTCAGCATCTTTTCACGTTAAAACTGATTAAGTCAGTGTTTGTGTTGCAATTACTTAGTATGTATCCTCAAATTTTATACTTAAGCTGTCACTTAAGTCTTCAATCTGCCTCAAGAATGATTTAAGATATGAGGAGGTAGAGGAAGTGATGGTGAAGGTGGTAGGGATGAGAATGGCACCCATACGCATGTGCTTGCTGCATGGCTGTAGAGTTGATTCTACAATAAAATAAAAATAAAAAGAGTAATAACCTTGGGGGTCAATCATCACCCCAAAAGCGGATGGTAGACATCACGTAGTAGTGTGTACCAAATTTCAGGTCAATAGGTCAAGCGGTTTGCGAGCTACAGGTGATTTAAAATCCTGGACAGAAAAACGAACAGCCATGGTAGCGTATTATATATAAAGGTACATTTTAATTATATAGCACCTTTCTCATAAATACACACACACTATCACTCATATATACATATATATAGTCATGCATGCATAAGCAATACCACCCCACGCTGACAGTAACATTCTTCTCTTTCCTCTTCTGCACCTAAGAGGGACAACTGACCTCACCCACCACCTGACAAAAACTCTGCCCCTTCCAGTCTCCAGCCTATAAAGGCAGTCCATCCCTGGAATGTGATGTCAGATGCCAAACTGCCAACCACAACATTTGCCACAACAAATATATATTGTGGTGGACGGCCGGGACGCCCCTTTGACACTGGGACTGGGGGAGCAGCCATGGGATGCACACTACATACCCTAGAACGCGTGGTGCCAGCCTTCCTGGGTTACATTGGGGCCACAGACATGGGACTTCAGAGCTCAAACCTGTTGGCCTCCATGGCCAGCACCCAGAGGAGCTGCATGGCTTAATAAGCCTCTGTGGCCTGGAGTGTAGCCTAATTAGGCCAATTACCACATGGAGCATTTCCGGGAGGGTTACAAAAAGTGCCTGCACCCACTACTCACGGCGCCAGAGTCGGGAGGAGAAGGAGGTTGACGACGATGATGGTCAATGTCTATATTGTGCCTTTACCACACTGGCATAGTTGGCAGGATTCCTGACTGTCCTTGAGGCAGGGAGTTGCATATTTTTTTGTGTGGCAACCTGACACAACAGTGCGAGGCATGTGCACTAGACAGCTGCGTGGAGAGCACAACCCCGCAACACCACAGAATCGCACACTGCGCCAGGAAGGCAGCAACGTTTGAGACTCCTTCATCTACTGCACCTCATGGGAAGGAAGACAGCCAGGCCATGGAAGCTGCCTCTGGAAGACGGAATCCAGGAGGTAGGTAATGGCCCCAGGGGCCGTTTGCCCTGGGAGTGTTGTAGCGCCGGGAAGACTGTCCGTAGGCGTTTGGCTGGCCAAAGGAGGCCGATTCCAGAGCCAGTGGTGGGACAAGGTGCGAGGGGGATGAGGGCCTGCTGTTCGAAAGGGAACCGCAGCTGCCGGAGTAGAGCCTGGAGTCGCAGCCCGGTGGGAGTAACCCACAGGAACGGTTGAGGAGCGAAGAAACTTCCCCGTGGCAGGTAAGGGGATGGGAGATGTGTGTTTGCTGTCCGCTGATAAAAGTTTACAGGCGGGGGCGATGAACCTCCACCCAAGGTTCTAAAGATATTGAGGTTAAAAGATGCAAAACCCCAACTAAATGACAACTTTTTGTGAGGGTATCACATTTCTTTTTTCCAGATACTTGTACATAAAAATTAAAATATTTTATTAGGTTATATTCAATATTAGACTATACCAGAAATAACTATCAAGTTTTGTAGAAATAGTTGTAGTGGTGATACTTGAATGGACAGAACAGACATAACTTGATAATTATGTCTAAATTCAAATTAAATACATTCAGTTTTAAAATATTTAATAATGCAAATAAGATAAATAAATTCTAAATAAACAAAGTGCCATTCCTCCTGAGCAATTTCAAATTGGCACATTTTTGACATGTTGCTACTGCCTAGTGGATATGCAGTGCTATCCTCCTCCTACTGACTCTGGCGCCCAGAGTGGTGACTTTCGGCTCCTTTTATAGCCCACCCGGAAGTGCTGCAGGTGCTCGTTAACCTACTTCCGGCTGCACCTCCGGGTGTGGCTTTTCTCCCGCCCAAAGACAGGCTCATTGAGCCGTGCAGCTCCCCCTGGCAGTGGCCACAGAGCCCAACAGAAAAAAGCTCCGGTGTTCCAAAATTGTGGCCCTGATGCAACCCAAGGGGCCTGCAACCAAGTGTTCCTGGGGATGTAGCGTGAATCCCATGGCTGCTCCCCCAGATCTAGTGTCAAAGGGGCGTCCTGGCTGGGCATGAGTCCTGGCTGTCCGTCACAATATATATATATATATATATATATATAAAAATATATATATATACACACACAGTAGTACAGTATGTCATATATTTCCTAATTGAGAACGGTGGAACAAGGGGTTTCTGTTACAGTGTAAAGACTTGGCCTAGTAAGGCTCTAGGGCATAATATGCAACATTGTCTGTCAATAAATAATGTCATTATGACAATGAAACATGAAGGCCACTAACGGAAGATGCTGTCCACTTTTCCTCAATGAGAGACCCTAGAAGTACTTTTGATAGTGGAACATTCAAGTATTTCACCACTTTATTAAGAATTAGAGAGGATCCTGACCCTCCATGTGGAAAAAGAATAAGCCTATGGAGGGTTCTGGAAAGATACAAATACCCAAAACTCGTGCTGGGAGGCAGCATTGCTAAAAACTGGGCAACCAACCAATCCAGCAAGACCCTGAAGCTGAATAAAATGCTTTGATATTTTAGCAGTGAACAGCAAGAAAGGCCTTTGGCATGAGTGATGACAGGCAATAGGATTTCCATCAGTTCCCTGCTTATAATGATATATTGATTAAATAAAAGACATAAAGCACCTTTTTTATTATTTTCAGCATTTTGCTTGAAGGAAATCTGCCCACCTCCTTATTAACAGCTACATATGATGCTGAAGAAAGAGTTTTTACTGTGATCATGGCTCCTGTTCCAAATGTTTGAAGCTTTTTTTTTCACAAGTGTAGACCATTTTCTTATGATGAAGTTAAAAATTCTTTTCTGTTTAAGTTCACATTACAAGCTCCTTGACCTGCAGCTATAGAAGATTATAACTGTTTAGGATAATGAAAAGGCTGCTGGTTGGTCTGGGCCTCTGGGAGGACCTGGAAATAAACTGTCAGTACTTAAAACACATTCATTTCTTATGAAGATCAATATCTTTGACAACAGAAAATTTCACAGATGGAAACTATCTGATGCAAACAGACTTGTTCAGCAGGACCAAAAATGATGCCAACTCCACCTTCATACAAGTAAAAAACAAATCTATTAGATTTCAGATTTAATTGTTTCTTCTTCACTGAACACAATATTTACTTCACAAAATCACTGCTGATCCACTATCCTTTGGGGATTTTCAATAATTTCACAAATAACGACTTCACAGAGTGTTTTCTCGCCCTTCATTGCCTAATTGATATTTTCATCATACTGCAATTTTCAGTTTTCTCAGTCCTATGACTCTTGACACCTTAAAGATTAGAAAGAGCTTTTTTGGCTAATTCTCCATTTCAACATTCAGAACACAATGATTAATAAAGTCCATGAAGCAGGATTCAAGGAAGAAGCAGATGCATTTTCACTATAGGACGGCAGTGTTTCTTTGGTTCTCTGGATCAGGGAAAACTGGTGGACAAGGTTTTCTGCCTTGTGATGATGCATCAAATGTGCTTCACTCTGTGGGATGAGACCCAGGAAAGGACTAAGGACCTATGGTCTCTTACCAGGCCAAAGAATTCTCTTTGAGGAGCTGCAGCACATTTTGTTAGAGACAGTGAGGTCCATGCTAGCCAGTTATAGCATGCTGTCACCAAGACATCCTCCGGACAAGCAGCTGAGTGAGTTAGTGACTTAGAGTGTTAGTCAGTCAGTCATTCTGTCATTGTCTATCCCACTCAGTGCGTGGGTTGTGGGTGTCTGCTGGAGCCTATCCCAGCTAGCATGTAGACATGAACAGGGCACTGCTGCTGGATTATGTGAATTCCCCTTGGGATTAATAAAGTATCTATCTATCTATCTATCTATCTATCTATCTATCTATCTATCTATCTATCTATCTATCTATCTATCTATCTATCTATCTATCTATCTATCTATCTATCTATCTATCTATCTATCTATCTAGTCCATTGCAGGGCAAACAAACACACATACACCATCCACACACTAGAGCCAATTTATGTTTGTCAATTCACCTAACCTGCAAGTCTTTGGACTGTGGGAGAAAAACGGAGCACCCAGAAGAAACCCACGCAGATACGGGGGGAACATGCAAACTCCACACTGGGAGGGCCCGGGACACGGACCTTGGTCTCCTCACTGCAAAGCAGCAGCACTACGACTGCGACACCATGTCAAAATAGTGTTTGGCAAATGAAAAATAATGTTCAGCACTTATTTACCTGTGATCATCCAAGATTAAATTTACTATAATGCAAAGGTTCTCAAACTCAGTAGGTGAAAGTGCACAGTGACTGACGTTTTTTGCATCAGCCATATTTAACAAGTGACCACCTTAGGACGATTACTTGGTTTCCTTAATTTGACAGTCATGTTCCCTCATTCTAATGAAGACTTAATACTCGATATCCATTAATTTTCTAACCTTTATTCAGTTCATGCTCATCAGGAGACTGTGCCTATCTCAGAGAGTGTTATTGCATTTTCTTTGCCAGTCTAACACATTTTAGTGTAGCTGCCTAGAATACATCTTTTAGTCACTTACTGTATCACTGTGTAACAAGAGCTTGGTGAACCCACTTTGGTCTTAATAAGATCTATAACACTTCAGAACTGGTACTTGCAAAAAAATATTGTAGGAGGGCAAACCAAAAAAGTAAAGTCAATTTGAAAATTAGTCATTTTTGCTTATTTTGAGACCTGTTCAACCTTTTGCCACTTTGATACTGCTATATAACAACACCTATGGTTTAAAACACAGCAGAATGATCCATGACACGTATCAGATTTCTATAGTTGATAAATATGCGTCAATATAGTGTTTTTGTGAGTGCTGTTAATATGATCTACTGGTCCTACTTTAGTGTTGTAACTGTTTACCAGCTACATGCTTCCTAACAAACATCAGAACATTTCTGTAACAGGCAGATGCATCATTGAGGCACTCTTTGTTTCACTATGAGATCAGCTCAGATGCCCTGTGGTCATCACTAGAAGAGCCTTTGACTGTCTTCTGTTTGCAATATTGTGTGCAAAATGAACATTTTGTCTAGTAACAGTTGTGAGCATAGTACTCATGCAAATCTCATCTTTTACATGCCTAGACATGTGAATCTCCCAAGCATTTATTCTTATAGATGCTTTCCAATTTCCACAAACCAGAAAAAGTCAATTACATCAATAATTTTAATTATGAACAGGCATCCTCATTGCTGTCCATACATGATGCACACTTGTAGTGTACAATAAGACATAAAAGAAATACGCAAAACAGGAGGTGAAAAGAGGAGAAACTTGATGGGGGTGGGGGGTATCCTTGTTTTCTATTAACAGTCTGACAATACACTATTTCTTATGTCAAAATTTCTCATGCTGATTACGTTTAAAAAATAAAAAAAAAATTCTGAGGTGAATAATGATTAAATCTGCTGCCTTACTGCTCCTGGGTTCAAAACCTGGGCTCAAGCCATATCTATGTGGAGTATGATTTCTTGTTTTATTTTGTGAGAGAATGGATGCCCAAAACACAACAATTTAGCTCCAAAACATCACACACAAGAATTAAAAAGTATGTTGTAAAAAGCTCTTTCCCTTTTTGCCAGCATGAGACCTTCCATTAAAGCATGTTTCGACACTTCCATGTCATTCTTAATTTTAGTGTGTCACGCCAACCGTTAAACGTTCAGCCCTAATCGCCCAATCACTGACTAAGCACAGTTTATTTTTTAGTACACGTTGTTAAAGTCATTTTCAATCTTTAAATTTGTTACTCCGTCAAACACCTAATTTTTTCAATATAGGGACAGAAAACTCTGCTGTGATTATAAGCATTCATTTGTTTTAATCAGTGGCTGAATTGTGCCAATATATTATATTCTTACTTGATTAGTTTTCTTATTTATAAATTTCCACATTCAGAAACAAGCGGGTTTTGCATTTCTCAGAAACCTTAACACATATTTGCATGATTTTTTGTCATATTAGATGAGAAGGATGTAATCAGTCACTTCCATTTGAAGTTAATCACTTTTTCCTTTTTAAAATGTTCCTAAAATGAGCTCATTTGTGATAAGCCATCATGGATGAGAGCAATAATGTAATAGCTTTGGAGTACGATTTCATCTTCATAATAAACAAATGGGAGACGCACCACATGAACCTTGAGTTTAGATTTCAGCTCCTTAGTGGCCACCTTCATTCCAGCTCAGCTGGAGTGATAGAAAACAATGAGGTGGGACCTCAAGCTATGTCATCCTTGCTTCTTCTTTTATTTGAGTCGTTGAACAAGCAGCTGCCTGCCCTTTTTACTTCTTTGCTGTCACAGTTTTAAGGAGGTAAGTATCTCTTCTATCTAACTCTCCTTTTTCTCACTCCATTATTCTTTGTCTTAATATGATGGCTTTTTCTTTCCCACTCACCCAAAAACAAAGTTTTACACAGAATTAATGTACTGATGCCTTAGCCCTCAGCTTTTCAACTATCTGAAGAAACGTCCTCCCAGAATTCTTTGAATGATGCATGGGATATTTCAGTTATTAAAAATGTATTAATGACACAACAAGGTTATATGATTAACTGGATACATTCAAATCATGTTTTCTGTTTTTATTAACAATGAATATGTGCAGTTTTCTTTTTGTTGTGTTACTTTTGGTCATCCTGTGACTATATGTAGAAAACAATGTGCATGGACATAATGCATGAATGATGGCTTACATTAAACATGTAATATACGCAGATGGTGCTGTCACAATCAGCCATCTGATCATCACACATCAAGACATTCAACTGTTACCTACTACAATCTGCGGAATGTTCCAGAGTGAGGCAATAATTTCTAATTACTAACAAGCTTTGATACATCAACGGCCATTACTTTGATCAAATATCTTAGGATAAAGAGGGCATATAAAACAGCACAGGGAACAAGTCAATGTTTAACAATGGGCCGCTGCTGGCAATCTGTCAGCTTCATGAAAAACAAAAGTACATCAGATAAAGAGGACGGACTGAAAACAGAAGAATGATATGTGTGTGTGTGTGTGTGTGTGTTTGGAGGGTCAGGGCAATACACTGAGTAAACCATAAAAGGATTAAGCAAAGGTGTGTTAAAAAGAAACAAGTCCATGAATCTGAGAATAGCGCACTGTGCAAAATGCTCTCATGAGAATAAAATAATACAGCAACATACAAGAAGATATAGGGTTTAATTCACCTTAAAGAGGATTCTCCAGAACAGCAGTTTTCAAACTGTCATATTGTACATGTTTCTGTAATGGGTGGTATGTTGTTATGGCTCTGCATAGTTCTAGGTCACTGGGATTGATTCACAGCCTGGTCCTGGACTCTGCTCAGTTTGTATAGTCTCCTCATGGCTGTACAATCTCTTGTCCAGTGGTGATAGATAGATAGATAGATAGATAGATAGATAGATAGATAGATAGATAGATAGATAGATAGATAGATAGATAGATAGATAGATAGATAGATAGATAGATAGATAGATACTGCATTATGACGCTTTGCAAGCAATACATAACAGTACAATATTTATTTTAAATGTTTTCTGTGAATTAAATAAAGCCGACTATATAACCAACTATTAGAGATTCTGCCTTTTTAGGAAACCAATGATCTACACTAGCATTTTCTCTGTAGTGTTACCACTATCTGCTGTGTGCTTTAACATCTGACAATCCAATGAAAAAATGATACTGAAAGCATATCAAAAATACAATTATTTTAAATTTTCTTATAGCGTTTCTATGCAATGGACTAGTAGACTATCCTGGGGATTGTTCCTGCCTTGTGTTCTATCCTTGCTTAGATCAGTGCCAGCCACCCTGTGACTCTACTCAGGATTAAGCAGGTTTAGAAAATGTTATGGTAGAGTATAGCAAGACATCTAGGCTGATACTGTAAGTAAATCTCTCCCCTCTTTACTTTTAGATATTATTTTGGAATGACAAATTGTAATGAATTTTGCATCAGAGACAGGAAAGATTAAGCAATGATGACTGTCACCAGATCTACAATAATTATATTTCCATGTTTTTGTGTCTTGTGTATTCTTAACATTACTACTACTACTACTACTACTACTGATATCACCTTTTATTTAGCCAATATAATTGAGTTCAAAAACAAAAGAAATGAAATGGTAAAACTAAGCAGTGATTAAAAGGTCACCTTCTGGGTTCCTCCCAATAAAGACCCACGAAGATCCCAACAAGCTTCTCCATAGTAGTAGCAGTAGTCACAGTATTGTCATGTATATGTTTTAAAGTGAAATTACAAGTCTGCTCTCCATATAACATTTCACTAGAACCAAAATGAATTGATTTTATGTAAGTTTTTGAAAGCAATCACTCCATGGCTGCAGAGCATTTCTGTTCATTTGTCAAATAATTTGTGTAAGTGGGATCACCTCTAGATTCAATTGCAAGTCAAATACAAAGACCAGTGAGGCCTACTATACGTCTGATTGTAAGGCAGAAGAAAACAGAGACTAACTGTTTAAGAGATGGACACAGACAAAATAATCAATCAAATTACAGGAAAATGTCAAACCTGTAAGTCAAAAATTTTCACATTTCCACAACCTAAGGCAACAGACAAAAAATGTTAGTTGAAAAAAGCCAAAAGTCACTACCAAAAAAAAAAAACCTCTTCTTAGCTTATCCAGAAACTTTGATGATATGGGAGGTGAAGTGTTGACTGCTGGTGTGACATAACATGCTTCAGATTCTGGTGATCACAGCATACCAACCAGCTTAGCAACACACAACAAAAAGAGGTAAAATGGTGTCGCCTATTGGAAAACAAACATGGTGTTGTGAAAAGAAACAAAGAAATGTTGAACTATGTCACAAAAAAAACAGAAACAAAAAGCCAAGAAAATCCTAATAACCAAATAAGACTCTGCAGAAATCAAAATCCAAGTCTAAAATGAGAAAAATACTTAAAAACAAAGCATTATCACAATATAATCCATTATAACACCAATTTGAAGCTGCCAGTTAGTTAACTTAGCCTGCATGTGCTTGGAATGTGGAAGGAATTCAAGAGTACCTGGAGGGAGGAAAAACATGCAGACACCATACCAGCAGGTGTAGGACTGAAAAAAATCTTGTAATGACCTGAGCTTCATTCAAAAAGAAATTACTGGACAATGTTGGCACGGCAGTCAATGGTATAGCTCAGCTGTATTTTCTAGGAAGAGGCTTTTAACCGGGTTAATAAATAAAAGCCTTTGGAAGATCACAATAGATGTGTTTTTAGAAGCAATGCAATGATTTTATTTAATTTCCTCTCAAAAACATATTTTTAGTATTTTGGCACAGGCAAGACATTCATTTATTTGGAAACTTTTATTTGGTCAGAACCACATTTCAGTTACCCAACATTATGGAGTATGGAGTATCTCTTTTGCTACGGTAACCTGAATTCCAATTGAATGTAAATGCTACAGTAAGTCCACACCATCAAAATGCATTCAGAATGCAAGCACATTTACTTGGAAAATGAAAGTGGACTTAAACAGCAATTGGCTGTTAAGTTGTTTTAAAAGCCCAGAACTCATAAGAACAAAAGTATTCCAGCCTATCTTTTTCACTTGATCACAGATTTCTTTATTGCTGACGAACAGTTCATTTATAGAACTGCAGCAGCATCCTGTTACAGGCAGTCTTTCACCAAATTTGTTATCCTTCATTTTGTCTTCACTGGTCAGTGGTCAATGTCCTGATCAAGATACTTAAAGCAAAACACTTGTTTAAGGATCTTGTTTCAAAGTTTGATGTTATGTTGTTTTTGACTTTTCAATATAATGGTTATCATTTAAGCGGCATTGGGTGGAGCCATAAACCTGTCTATGGCCCTCAGGTGACCTTTTTGTGCCTTGGCTCTTTGCTGTTTGTCCCCTTTTTATTAGAACTGCTCCAAAGGCCCTTGCCTTTGCATTGCCTTTCCTTTATTATGTTTTTCTGGTTGTGAATCCTCTTTCATAAGGTCAATATCTACACAATAATTAAGAGTCAGATAAGAAATTTCTGTCTTTGATTACTCATTCTGTCTTGACATATTTTCATTTTTAGTTTCTGCTTTTTTTGACCAATTAAGAGGTCAGTCAGTCATTTTCCATCCATTCATCCATCCATTTTCCAACCCGCTATATCCTAACACAGGGTCAATTAATTAATTAAATTCTAAAACTTTACTGATCATATTCTTTTTTTTATTTTATTGATTTTATTGTAATCATTCCATACAAATAGATCAATTTTTACAAAAAATAGGATTGAAAACATATTAACCCCCACCCCTGAGAAAGAGCATGCACAACGGAGTAAACCTTAAAGTTTGTAAAAATACATAAATTGATGAGTTTAATAGGCGAATTAAGATAAATAGAGAAGAAAAAGAAATGGAAAGAGAGTTACTTCCTCAGCGCTTTAAGAGCTTATTCTAAAATATTATTGATTAGATCCTGCCAGGTTTTGAAACAATTCTGTACAGATCCACTAAGTGAGAATTTGATTTTTTCCAATTTCTAATAATATAAAACATCAGTTACCCACTGACTTAAAAGAGGAGAGTTAGGATTCTTCCACTTTAGCAAAATAAGTCTGTGTGTCAATAGTGTAGTGAAGGCAATCACAGTTTGTTTGTCCTTCTCCACTTTAAGCCCATTTGGAAGAACTCCAAACACAGCTTTTAATGGGTTAGGAGGGATTGTGATACCAAGGCTGTCTGAAAGGCACTTAAAAATTTTGGTCCAGAATGATGTTCAATTGGTGCAGGCCCAAAACATGTGACCCAGTGAGGCTGGGACTTGATTGCAGCGTTTACAGGTTGGATCTTGCTCCGGAAACATTTTGGACAATTTTAAGTAAAGATGTGCTCGATTTATAATTTTGAGTTGAATAATTGTATGCTTTGTGCATATGGAGCTCGAGTGAATTCTCTGCATTTTTCCAGCATAGAGGAGGGTGTGAGATGAGGAAAATCAGGCAGGTTCTGTTTAGCAAAGTTTCTAATTTGAAAATAGTGAAAGAAATGTGTTGCTGGAAAGTTAAATTTGGAATGTAGTTGTTCATAGGATGCAAAGATATTGTCTATATAAAGATCTCTAAGCAATCTATTTTCAAATGTTTTCCAGATATTAAAAACTGCATATGTTTGTGAAGGTTGAAAAAGGTGGGTCTCATGCAGAGGTGCCACAGATTTTCCATCTTAAAATGCTTTCTACATTGGTTCCATATTCTGAGTGAGTGAAGCACAATTGGGTTATTAGTATATTGGCAATAACTTGCATTTATTGGGACACAAAGCAGGGAATATAAAGAAGTACTGCAGGATTTTACTTCTATTGCGGACCAAGCCTGTGTATGTTCATCTATTTGTGTCCAGGTTTTTATAGCTTGTATGTTTGCTGCCCAGTAATAAAACTGAAAGTTAGGTAGAGCCATGCCACCTTCTGCCTTAGGTCTTTGTAGGATCGCTCTTTGGATACGTGGATGTTTTGAGTTCCAAATAAATGAGGTTATTGTTGAATCTAATTGCTTAAAAAATGATTTATTGATGTTGTGGACTATGGCCGGCCAGTCATCCCGGCCAATACCCCCAGGCCGCCAGATGGAGCCCTCCCTGCAGCATGGAGGTGCCCCGAATGCCAGCAGGGAATCATGGACATTGGAGTTTTCCTTCACAGCCCTGCTGGATACCCTGGGGACCATCAGAGGATGCTGCAGGGAGGCCCGGGGACTATTATTTGCCCTATAACCTGGAAGTACGTCTTAGTCACAGTGACAGGGGAAATGACGTACTTCCGGGATGAAGAAGAAGAGTTTTGATTTGACCCAGAAGTGATAAGAATCACATTAACTGAGAGGATCAGAAACACTTCCAGGTCAGGGACTATAAAAGGACTATGGGAAATCCCAGACAGACGAGCTGAGTCGCGAGGAAGGGTGGGAACGTGTCTGGGAGAGTGGAGGATTATTGATTTATTATATTATTGATTTATATATTTTTGAGTATTGTGGTGTGGAGGGTGCTTGGTGCACATTGTTATTATAAAATAAATAATAATTGGACTTTTATCTGGTGTCTGGTCTGAGGGTTCAAGGGAACGACAGTGCCCCCTATCTATCACAATGTATATATTTGAAATAAAAAGAGAAGCTTAGGAAGGATATTCATCTTAACAATGTTAATTCTTCCAGCTAGAGTGAGATGAAGGGTTGACCATCTATGCAAGTCTTGCTTAATTTTTTCCATACAGACGGCAAAATTTTGTTGATAAAGAGCTTTATGTTTACTTGTGATGTTTACCCCTAGATATTTAAACTGGTCTGCAATGATAAAAGGGAAGGTGTCCAATCTAATATTGTATGCTTGAGAATTCACTGGAAACAGCACACTTTAATTCAAATTAAAACTAAAGACTAAAGATCTTTTGAAATTCTGTAAGTGCTGTTAAGACTGGGTCTGATATATACAGTACCATATCATCTGCATATAGAGAAATTTTCTGTTCAAGTCCTTCTCTGATAGTCCCCTTTATCTGACAAGCATTTCGACAGTAAACTATCAGTGGCGATTGCAAACAGTAGTGGTGACAAGGAGCATCCTTGTCTGGTACCATGTTCTAGTTTAAAGTAGTCTGAACAAATGTTAATACAAACTGAAACTTCTGGATTGGTATTCAGTAGTTTGATCCATGCACAAATGTTCTGCCCAAACCCAAATTTCTCTAATTTAGTGAACAGGTAGTTCCATTCAATCATATCAAATGCTTTTTCTGCATCCAATGATAGTAATATCTCTGCGGTGTTTGACTTTGCTGTGCTGGTAAAAATATTACACTAGCAAAATACCCGCGCTTCGCAGCGGAGAAGTAGTGTGTTAAAGAAGTAATGAAAAAGAAAAGGAAACATTTTGAAAATAACGTAACATAATTGTCAATGTTTTGTCACTGTTATGAGTGTTGCTGTCATATATATATATAAATATATATAGTGTAGATATATACACACATACATACATACACACACACATTATATATATATATATATATAAATATGTATATATTTATCTATATATCTTATATCTGTATCTATATATATCTTTCTCTCTCTCTCTCTATATATATATATATATATACACATACATACACACACACACATTATCTATCTATCTATCTATCTATCTATCTATCTATCTATCTATCTATCTATCTATCTATATATATATATATATATACACATACACACACACACATTATATCTATATATATATATATATATATATATATATATATATATATATATATATATATATATCTACTAGCAAAATACCCGCGCTTCGCAGCGGCAAAATACTGCCTTAAAATTTTTATTAAGAAGAAAATTAAACCTTTTAAACTGAGGGAAAATATACCAATAATTATTTGTTAAGGATCTCTTTGTATACCACATTTTGAGGTCGGCCCTCCGGCTGTAATATGACCAAGCTGTGCGCTGAGCTTACTCTTGAGCATGCAACGTACAGTTGGCCATGTGAACAGTAATCTTGTTTCAAATCTCACAGCTTGGATTGCTGCTGTCATAATCGGTCTGAGTTTCATGGTTTGTTTCAATTACGACAGTATTTGTAGGACTTGTGTTGAAGTGACATTCGGCATCTGTCAAGCATTGTAAGAATACAACCGGTTTCATCGATAACTTCACATCCAGCTTTTGAGAGTTTAAACATTCATAAATATCAAAGTGTCCATTACTGAAATCATCACCTGTCGGTCTAAGATGTTTAAGAGGCACTGGCAGTTATCGAAAGGTGTAAAATATTTGGCCATTTCGGTACACTTGAAAGCAACAACCGAACAATTCAGCGGCAGCGATCAACTCACATGCAGATGGATAGGTGAAGGGCTTAAGTATTTCACTCTTATAGTGCTCCTGTGTAGTATAATTATCTTCTGTACCATCATCAGTCCACACCTTGAACCTGTTCCAGTCATTCAATACATAAGACACAATGTTCCTCCGGATATCAAGAGTGAGCCTAATATGGCTGTGCAATATGTAACACAGAGAATGGAAAAGGTAGGTTCCATCTCCGGGCATGGAAACCACTCGGTAAGTGACAGTTCTTTGATCGATGGTGATCACCTCGATAGACATGTTAATGGGAATGGTTACCTGAACAATGTAAAGTAAGTCTAAAATACCTAAACAATAATTATAATCGTAATAAACGAATAATAAAACAGCGGAGAAGCCGTGGATTAAATAAAAAGGCTGTAGTTATCAGCAGGGAGACGTGAATCCTGTGGCGAAGCAAGGAAGTGAATGTAGAGACCGGAGCGACGAACGGCCTTATATAGGCAGCCAGCCAACAACTTGGGAGGCGTTGGGATGGGGGACCCAACACCGCCTCACACGGTGACCGAGCTGCAGGCTATGGACGTATATATGTACATAAGTAAGATTCAGTTAGCGTTGGGAACCCGCGTACCAAATTTCTTGAAGATGGGCCCATAAGTAATAAAGACCGTTGAAAAGTTCAATATGGCGGCCAACAGTGGCATCCTACCAATGAAATAAGTACGTACTTTTTTTTTTGTAAGTAAGCTGTAAGGAATGAGCCTGCCAAATTTCAGCCTTCTACCTACACGGGAAGTTGGAGAATTAGTGACATTGGAAAGTTCAATATGGAGGCCGACAGTGCCGGCATACCACCAAAATAAGCACGTGTATCAGTTTTGGTTAGCGGAGGGAAGCCGCCTACCAAATTTCGTGAAGATGGGGTCAGCCTTCTACCTACACAGGAAGTTGGAGAATTAGTGACGTTGGAAAGTTCAATATGGCAGCCGACAGTGGCGTCATACCACCGAAATAAGTACATGTACCGGTTTCGGTTAGTGCAGGGAAGCCGCTTACCAAATTTCGTGAAGATGGGGCCGTAAATAAGAAAGTTCAACATGGCGGATGTTGTCGACCGTTATCGACCGTTATGACCGTTACGTGTAGAATTTCGAAATGAAACCTGCTTAACTTTTGTAAGTAAGCTGTAAGGAATAAGCCTGCCAAATTTCAGCCTTCTACCTACACGGGAAGTTGGAGAATTAGTGATGGGTGAGTGAGTGAGTGAGTGAGTGAGTGAGTGAGTGAGTGAGTGAGTGAGTGAGTGAGTGAGTGAGGGCTTTGCCTTTTATTAGTATAGATTAAACAGGCGTCAAAGATTGGAAGCTAAGTGTCGACGTTTAATAAATCCAGTTTGATCTTGTGATTATTACCGAAGGCAGCACTTTCTCCATCCTTCTAGCTAGGATTTTTGAGAGCATCTTAACAGCATTATTCAGAAGTGAGATTGGTCTGTATGATGCACATTGTAATAAGTCCTTATTTTGTTTAGGAAAGATGGTCATTAATGCTTGGCGAAAAGTTTGGGGTAGAATTTGTTTGTCTGTAGCTTCTGTAAATGTTGCTAATAAGAGGGGAGCTAGCTGAGTGGAGAGTTTCTTATAAAATTCTACAGGGTAGCCATCACGGCCTGCTGTGTTCCCAATTTGAAGTGACTTTATAGCATCTAGTAATTCTGATAGTGCCAGAGGTTCATCCAGTTCCTCTGCACTAAAAGTATCTATTTGTGGTATCTGTAATGTATCCAGAAATGCATTAGATTGTGTGTTGTCTTCTTTAAACTCAGTAGAATATAAGGATTCATAGTAGTTTCTAAATATGTGCATTGTATTTTTATGGTCAACGAATTTATCTCCTTTCGTGTTGGTGATTGCTGGGATTGCATTGTGAACTTCTTGCTTGTGCGTTTGTTGAGCTAAGAACTTATTAGCTTTCTCTCCAAGTTCATAGTAATGATGTCTTGATTTAAAAATGAGTTGTTCAGTTTCTTTGGTTGTTAAAAGGTTGAGCTCTGAATGCTGAGCCTGCCTTTTCCTATAAAGAGCCCTGATCATATTCTTTGTTTTTTTCTTACTTGTTGTTGGTAATGTTTGATATTGATTGTTCTCAATATATGATCCTCAGGATATTTTGTATTCTAACAAAAAGAAAATTGTTACATTTCCTCAGCATTTTTAATACACTGTATCTATGAAATAACTGCTACAGACAGTTCACAGAATAGATACCATTGAGTAAACTTTTACTTGCCTCACTAAATAAGAAAGTGATTAATTCATATTTCATTGAAAAAGGCTGCTGGTAAGCCATGCATTATTGCACATACTCTTAATTTAAGATAAAACAAAAGTGTCCTCCTTTTGAGCCTGAAGTTTGCTGTAATTGCATCCTCAGCATGGGCTGCCCTTGCCGTTTCTGCACAGAGCTCTTAA
Source organism: Polypterus senegalus (assembly GCF_016835505.1). Taxonomy (NCBI): domain Eukaryota; kingdom Metazoa; phylum Chordata; class Cladistia; order Polypteriformes; family Polypteridae; genus Polypterus; species Polypterus senegalus. Next base: position 25,605,522 of record NC_053167.1, on the reverse strand, counting down.
TGCTATAAAAAGAATTTTAATGCAATGGAAGTCTGCTGAAATGCAGAAGAGAGTGCACTGGTCGTGAAAGTAGCACAAGGGTTTAAAAATAATTCGTTGCTACTTTTTGGTGATGAATTATAGAGCTCTGCATGCTGCATTTCAGAGATCCTGACAGCCTCTGCAGAATTTTGAGCTGTCTGAGAGAGACAGAGAGCCAGAGAACAAATAGTGTAAAGCTTCTAGCATGAAATAAGAATATAAACTGTAAAGAAAATTTTAAAGTCATTGAAAACATTACGCTTGAATAATTAATTTTATGGTAGTAAACACCTACAGTAAATGTTCAAATCTGAAAAACAACTAATGAAATAAACAATGATGATTTATTAACCTAGGACTGACCCAGGTGCAGAAAATCCCTGTGCTTCCCTCTTATCCTATCATTTATTTTTTATATTCAATTCAATTGCACTTAGAGCTATGGGGTATTTTTTAATTTATTTGAAACACAAAATTGAGATTGTGACCTTGGAGAGTCTGCTGAGAAAATATCCTCTCAGATTAAGGTTTAGCTAAATTTATATTACAATAACAGGATTGCTTCTTTTACTTAAAACCTCAATACATTCATATGATGCAGACAGCCAAATGTTGCTTAATGTCAGGCTATTTCAAAAAAGTTGAATCTAATTTGAGGAGCTTAAAATAAGAAAAGAAACTTTATTATTGTGTTCCTGGTATGACAGCAGAAATCCAGTACTCTGATTCACGTAAGCTGAGTAAAGTCTTAGAGGGAGTATTAAAGGTATTCCTTGGACCAGTCTAAAGCAGCACTTTTCATGGACGTATGAGTAGGAAATGCCAGTGGAAACAGAGATCTTACCATTAGAGGGTGATCCAAACTACCTCAAAGGCCTTCCTATAGAATGATGATCAACTAAAAAGAATGCAAATTCAGAGGAACCAGGGTAGCTCAAGTGAAAGGCTATATGAGACTCTCTGCCATTTAGAGACTCCAAAAATCTCAGCGTTGCCAAGTGTTGGCAGATGGAATTCTAGCCTACTCTTAATGTGTAAAAGGGAAGACTTAGCTAGAAATGACTCCAAGAAGGGGTGTTCAAGCCAACAAAGTAAATACAATATCAGGCTCAGTGTCCATTTTAAAACATACCCCAACCTACCCCAAAACGCCATCCTTCTCCAAGTAAAACTCCATCTTCCCCTCTGCATCTTTCAAAACAGCATCCATACTCTGACCTCTGACAGCAGTTTTTTTTAAATGATTAAGATGATACAAAAATGCATCAGCACTTTAAAATGCACAATGTACTACTCCAATTTTAAATTACAGAAACAGAAAAAAAAATGCCAACGTCAAGTAAGTAAACATATTTTTTTACACTTTTAAACATGTTTAATGTACAAAAATCAGATTAAAAATGCATACTACGTTATATAAGCAAAGTGCCATAATGCATAATGAACCTTCAGTGTGGAGGCGTTTCAAAGAAAGTTTAAATTTGATGAACATGATTGGCTGTCTAAAATGCATTCCTGCTCAAGTACAACTTATTGATGAATATCATGTCCCCTTATGAAGCATTGCCATCCATTTTCCCCTCAGCTAATAAACATTTTATACAGTCAGTACAAAAAATATTCCCCCAAATAAAAATTACACATGATACATATAATAAATGCCATAAGCCTTCTTTTTTGAATTGATGTCCTTGCTCCTTGCTTATACTGTTTAAAAATGATATAAATATTATGTTCAGTTTCTCATCTATTTGTATTGTAAATTAAGTGCAATAAAAATTGATAACAGAAAAAAAAAACACAATCAAAAATCCCTGAAACCAAATACACACAAAGTCAAGATTGGCACAGTAACTGAGAAGTTGGTGGAAAATGATGAAGCTGGCCTAAACCCTCGAAGTAAAATGGATTCAAACTGATTGACAGTAATGATGGAGGTACCCTGAAGTAAATAAGGTGAACAAAACCAGAACAGTCTCTTCAATCGAAGGAACAGGAGATGTGAATTCTTCTCCAGGTTGAGACCAGAGAAAATGTCCATCTGTCGTAAGGCAAATTATGGAAATCCGTCAGCCCTGGTAGCAATAATAAAAATCTGTTTTAATATTTGCAATCAAGTTGATGTATTCTAAGTTGTGGAATGAAGAATGACATGGAACCCAACTGCTGTCTAATAGCTCATTTATACATATGTGTTGTGTCTACACCACAGCTGTGCATGTAGGCTACGCCATCAAAAGCAGTTTATACTTCTGCATCTAAAAAGTAGTTGGAGGTGTTTGTAGAATGCAAGAAATATGTATGATCCATTAAAACACAAGTTTTTTTTGCCTTCAGCGTCACTGCTACTCTTGCTACACATTTTCTTCTGTAGATGAACGTATTTTTCCCCACACCTTTTTTCACTTCTTCATACATTTTCCAACTTCCAAAACAGATGACAGTCAAAAATGTGTTTCAGGAAATATGTAGTTACCAAACTGGCGAATTACAGTTTTAGGGTTCTGCATAGGGTTAGTGTTGATGTGATGTGTGGCCACATTTTTGAGAAGGTGGATGTCAGGCTATGTTATTGTTACATTGTAGGCTACGCAGGCTATGGCATAGCTACGGCATAGGCTCAATGCAGAAGTATTAATCAGCCTTAAAGCCCTCTATATATGGAAGTAACCTGGAAATCCTTTTTACCAGAATCAGGAAGTCCTACCAGGAGGGGTCAGCAGTTGTTAATCCATTCTGTTTCAATAGATGGTCATTTTTATGGAATGAACAATTCATAATTTCTTAAAGGACAATAAACTGTCAGAAACAATTATACAGACCAAACAGATGACAAAAATCATGTAGCACTGCTACACTGGGACTGAGGTAGAAGGGAGGAGAGAGATTTTGGCAGAAGTCTGAATGCAGATGCAGTTTTTGTTGGAGGTCATTGGACGAATGCTATTCTTAGAGAACCTAAAATGGACACAGTAAACATGGATTTGTACAAGCAGTGGAGTCTAGTGAATAAGTGAAAGCCCTGGCTGTCACTTTTAAGGATCTCCCTTTAGCCCTAAAAAGGCGAGGATAATCCACTGTCGTTTGAGGTTCATTGAATGTGCTTGTAGTGTGGTAGGTTTTCTACTGTGATTACCTGTGCTCTATGTTTAGTGATTTTCTGGATTTTCCTTTTGAAAAATGTGCTCTCTTTTTATGACTTTGGCTCTTTGATTTCAGATTGTGACTTTATTTGTGTTTGGGGTTGCCTATTTTTGACGGCATCGTCTTCTGTAAGTTTTGCCTTGTGCTCTTGGAGCTGATTTTTGTGCTACAGAGCATTTTTTAATTAATAAAGATTATAAGTGGCCCTTTTCATTACTAGCCTGGGTTTGACAGTACTTTCCCCTCTACTGGGAATTTTGAGTATTTCTGGGACTTACATGCTTTGGAAACTCTCAAGTCTGTAGCTAAAAAAGCTTCTGCTCCGATGTCCTCTTTGACTACAGATTCAATAAACAGATAGAGATGGATCTAGCATTTAAACTGAAAAGCAGAGGAAGACTACATGAAGAGGTGCATTTTGGTGGAAGTGGTTGGGATGAGGTCATAAAAGATGTGCCTGGAGGTGACGATGGCTGACATTAGAAGAATGGGTCTTACCACAAAGGATTCTCAGGATTGTGGAATTGACCAGATTTGGGGAGCAAGCGGAAAACCAGGTTAAGCCTAGCAAATGGCTGTCAAACCAGCTGATAAAGATTGATGACTCCCCAGGTAGCATGCATATCCAACTAAATTGTTGGCAATTCATTTTTAGTACTCAAAGCCATTCAATAATATATCAGTTACTAGCCTAATTACATGTCTTAGATAAACGATAATACAGGGTAATATGGAGTTCAGCACTGCTTCCTTACACCAGCATAGTCCTGGGTTGAGCTTCTGGCCTATGCACTGCCTTGTGCTGAGGTTGTGCAATCACTTTCTACATGTATGAGCTTATTCTGGGTGCTCCAGTCTCCTCCTTCATCTGCATTATGCAGTAGGTTGATTAAATATTGTCTTGGCACAGGACAACTGAGTGTGGGTGTAGGCCTTAAGGTAACGTGCAGTGGACTGGCATTCCATTCAGAGTTGGTTGCTGCCTCGCACTTAATAGTGCCCATATATTAGTGAAAGTGGGAACAGATTATACATAGGTGCATGAATGACATTCACAATTCTTTTAATAAGCTGAAACTTTACAGTTTAAAGTGTTTATTCGATGCACATTAATAATTTCATTTAAATATGAACAATGATCCATTATATTTTCATTTTATTTAGTTTTCAGCCAAAGGCTCACTGAGTGGTTGCTTTCATAATAACAGCATGTCACTATTGTAATGGACACCTTCCAAAATGTGAAAGCATGCAAACTCCATTCATGGAAATGCGCTCCTGCTTGACAAAGGTGGGAAGGCAAGCATATGGTGCCAGCATGCCATTCTTACAACTTTAATTCTGAAAAAAGTAAAACTTGCTTTAGGCCATCTGAACAGCTATTATGATTGTCACTATATCTAAAATCACTGTGGCGGTGTCAAACTAATTTGAAACAGATCAGTTACTTACATGTTTCAAAATAATGGTCAGTTGACTAGTTGAAGAAAGAATAATAATAATATAATTTATTTATATAGACTGCAAAATATACAGGTTTTGTGGAATTCCATCTAGCTCACTTATCTCAATGACTAATAAATCAAAGGACTTTGTTTAAAGGCTCGGGGGATCTGATTAAAAATTGTCATGCCATACATCAATCCTTTTGAGAAAAATGATAGCCTGATAATGTTAAAGAGTGATTTTACATATCAGATAATTATTTTGAAAGGTGGCTTAATTTATACTGCAAGTTGTATTTGATCAGTTCTGTCATCAAGTAATTGACTGATTTTCCAACACATACAGGAACACATGTTGGGTGCATGTTATGAACTTTGGCCTGTTGATCACACAAATCACCTTTAAGTGTTAATATTATGTACAGATTTATAGTAATCATGTTTTTGAGCTTTCCTCTAATATTAGAAGAATACTTATATAGTACAATAGCTACAGCAGGAACATCTGCAGTGGTCTTAAAGTAGTGGCACTACTACTAGGAATGTAACTCAGATATACCAAGTCCTGTTGTTTCATTTGTGAATAGGCCAGCTGTGGTAAAGTGTCTCAGTACATTAACAGAACTGGCAACTCTGTAAGCATTTGTTTCAAAGAAAAGTGTGGCACATAAGCCACCTGTCAACCCAACAAACATATTTTTGCCTACCCTTCTTATGAAACTTGGACTGATGAAAGGTTTTGTGAAAGTGACAAGCAAGAAAGTGAGACAGATGTTTCCATGAATAATTGATGATTAAGGAAGACATTTTTGTTGGTCCACAAATCACACATGTCATTAATGACAATCATTTCAAACATCTGCTAGTGGGGCTGGGTGGAAATTGTATGGAAGTCATGTTGAGAATTTTCTTGGCAACTACTGAGCACCAAACTACATCCAGTTAGTTGACAACAGGCATAGCCTCCTTAGCACTATACAGCTTGAAAGTTTGTGAACCCTTTAGAATTTTCTATATTTCTGCATAAATATGACCTAAAACATCATGAAATTTAACTCAAGTCCTTAAAGTAGATAAAGACAAACCAGTTAAACAAATGAGACAAAAATATTATACTTGGTCATTTATTTATTAAGGAAAATGATTGAATATTACATATTTGTGAGTGGCAAAAATATGTGAACCTCTAGAATTAGCGGTTAGTTTGATGGTGAAATTAGGTGTTTTCAATCAATGGGATCACAATCAGGTGTGAGTGGGCACCCTGTGTTATTTAAAGTACAGGGATCTATCAAAGTCTGCTCTTCACAACACATGTTTGTGGAAGTGTATCATGGCACGAACAAAGGAGATTTCTAAGGACCTCAGAAAAAGAGTTGTTGATGCTCATCAGGCTGGAAAAGGTTACAAAACCATTTCTAAAGAGTTTGGACTCCACCAATGCACAGTCAGACAGATTGTGTACAAATAGAGGAAATTTAAGACCATTGTTACCCTCCCAAGGAGTGGTCATCCAACAAAGATCAATCCAAGAGCAAGACGTGTAATAATCGGCAATGTCACAAAGGACCCCAGGGTAACTTCTAAGCAACTGAAGGCCTCTTTCACTTTGGCTAATGTTCATGTTCATGAGTCCACCATCAGGAGAACACTGAACAACAATGGCGTGCATGGCAGGGTTGCAAGGAGAAAGCCACTGCTCTCCAAAAAAAACATTGCTGCTCGTCTGCAGTTTGCTAAAGATCATGTGGACAAACCAGAAGGCTATTGGAAGAATGTTTTGTGGATGGATGAGACGAAAATAGAACTTTTTGGTTTAAAAGAAAAGCTTTATGTTTGGAGAAAGGAACACACTGCATTCCAGCATAAGAACCTTATCCCATCTGTGAAACATAGTGATGGTAGTATCATGGTTTGGGCCTGTTTTGCTGCATCTGGGCGAGGATGGCTTGCCTTCATTGATGGAACAATGAATTCTGAATTATATCAGAGAATTCTAAAGGAAAATGTCGGGACATCTGTCCATGAACTGAATCTCAAGAGAAGGTGGGTCATGCAGCAAGACAACGACCCTAAGCAAACAAGTCGTTCTACCAAAGAATGGTTAAAGAAGAATAAAGTTAATGTTTTGGAATGGCCAAGTCAAAGTAATGACCTTAATCCAATCCAGATGTTGTGGAAGGACCTGAAGCGAGCAGTTCATGTGAGGAAACCCACCAACATCCCAGAGTTGAAGCTGTTCTGTCCGGAGGAATGGGCTAAAATTGCTCCAAGCCGGTGTGCAGGAATAATCAAAAGTTACCAGAAATGTTTAGTTGCAGTTATTGCTGCAGAGGGGGGTCACACCAGATACTGAAAGCAAAGGTTCACATACTTTTGCCAATCACAAATATGTAATAGTCGATCATTTTCCTTAATAAATAAATGACCAAGTCATTTGTGTCATTTGTTTAACTGTTTTTTCTTTATCTACTTTTAGGACTTGAGTGAAAATCTGATGATATTTTAGGTCATATTTATGCAGAAATATAGAAAATTCTAAAAGGTTTACAAACTTTCAAGCACAACTGTACATTTTTGTGAAACCTGTCATACATAAACATGGCAAATTAGGAAGGAAGGATGACTGTAAATCTAATTAATGAGGAAGGCTCCATGACACCATACCTCAGAGCTCACTGGACACCTTTATTTGCTCAGGCTGTGGTCCAAGGCCTGACCATGGTCAAATCATTAATCCATTCCTAAATGAACTCTGCATGAATTTCTTTGACCTTTTTTGACATTCTAAAAGCAAGGCACTGTGAGAATGAGAAGCTGGTTTGTCTGCCAGGGTTAAAAGCACAAATATATTAAGGAAATTCATGCAGAAATATAATTACTTCAGTACTGTTATGAAACCACATTTTCATCCTGGAATGATTCACAGATTAATGAGAGTTCGTTATCTGCAATAAGAAATGACCTTGGTAAACAAAAGTCAAGTTTGGAGGTTATTTTATAATTATGAAGAAGGACAAACTTAATGGCATTTAAATTTGCCTCACTGACTTGTGTTTCCTATTTGAGGCTAGCTAGACATGTACTTTTATTGAAAATCTTTGTTTTAATTTCTCTATGTGGTGTTTCTGACTCATTCCAAAACTAAATATACCTGGCAGCACTGGGCATAAGACAAGCACCAGTCCTGCATGAAATCTGCGTTCATTACAAAAGAGACATGCGCGCACACGCACACACACACACACACACACACACACGCGCACACACACAAACACATCTATCCACATTAGCACCCATATGATGTATATCTAAAGGGTCATGAGGAGCTGCAGCATAACAACAAAATGTCACCCCTTTCAACTAATTTTTACCTTAATGATTAAACATTTTCTAAAATTGATTTTTACCTCAATGAGGTGTAAGATTTATCCAATAAGCTTTGAGTACAAGGCAAGAAAAACATTGGACACCATTTCATCATGAAGAATACTCAGTCATTAAGTGCTACCTAGTGATCTAATATACATATAATTGCAGAGTTAATTTAGAAAACCCCTGAACACACCAGAACAACATAAAAACACAGACATTTGTCCAATTGGGAGTGCAACCCATGTCAGTGAGTTTGCTAGTGTGTAACCCTTTGAGAAAACCTAAAGAGAGTGTAAAATATTTAGTTCCCCTAAATCCCTGCTTAGGTACTATAACCAGTTTTCACTTAACTTGTTAATAAAACTATACCTAGAGGCTAGAAACATCCCTGAAACCAAAAGACAAACCACTACAGGGCCATTCACCAATAACAAGGCCAGTTTAGAGTGGGATCTTTGGGATGTGGGAGGAATACAGGATCACATTAATTCTGCTTTTACTGTATAGGGCGACAGAAGAAGTACACAGAGCTTGGCTGACCAGTCTATTGCAGGACCTACTAATGCATCCAGCAGTGTTCACTCACTTATTTAAGCCATTTTAGAGTTACAAATGATCCTAAAATGAATGTTCTTAAGATGAAGTCATTTAGCCCACATCCTTGTTCAGGATTAGAAAATTGTATGGTATGGTATATCTATAATTAACATAGACCACTTTGCAAAGATCTACTTCTGTTGGTCAATGTCAAAATAGCCAAATTTAATCCACTGTGAATCAATGATCTATAATGATAAATTGTGAAACTAGTTTTTAAACAGCACTGTATATTTGAATAGGCTTTGCATAAATGAATATGTGTGCGTGAATGTGTGAGTGGGCCTTGTACAATCCAAGGTTGACATCTGCCTTTTGCTCAATGCTGCTGGCAATCCAAGACCCTGTCATAGAATAAACAGGTTCACAAACTTGATGGATGGAAGAATGATACGAATGCTAATCACGAATACAGCCTTATGCAGCGACAGACACTTTCTCCATTGTCTGTGTCTATACACTGCTGGTGGCAATTATAGGCAGGAACCATCATTAAAAGTTTAGATAAAGTTTATTACCCTTATAAAATGGTGATAATGGAACTGGGAAAAGCAAGTGTCTGCATGTATAAACATTTGGGCAAAGGATACACACAGTGCTCTGCTAGAAGAAACAGAAATTATACACTCAAATGAGTGTATATATGCAGTGAATAATATCACTTCATATCTTATCTGTGTCCATTATTCAACACAAATTAGAAAATGTTAAGTAGTATAGGCCTTAGAATGTGATCATTTTTCTTAAGATATATGATTTCCAGTCATCTGGTGCTTGTATAATAACAAATCAACTCCTATGTGCTAATCAGGATTAAACAATAAGGCACAGGGAAAAGTAATAATACTGCTTATGTTGTAAATATACAAATAATGCATAGAATTGTAGATTTCACAGTAATACACTCTTGTATCCCCCAGGATAATATGATCATGTATTAGATTTGTAGGAGAAAAACCCAGAATATTGGAGAATATTCCTTAGCAGCATGGTGGGGGGTATGCAGACTCCTCTCAGATAGTGCTAGGGGCAAGAATACAAGCACTTTTTATCAAATGGAAATTGAGAGAAGACGAACTTCAGTGCAGCTGTTACCAAATGTTTAAAGCTACAAAGTTCTATTCCATTGACTTTACTTTGCCTATGTCTGTATATCTAGGACATCTGCATTTTAGTTTCTGGCTTCTTAATGACACAGTAACATGACTTCATCTAACAGTTGCCAATATGGCCTTGGACATGTAAAAAGAGTAACGATTCTCCGTCTTTAATTTCACCCTTACCTTTTGAAAATAAAGGATTCGGCAAGCACATACAGTATGTGTCATGCTGAAAATAAAACATTTTTCTAAACTATTCTCACAGTAAACATTATGGATGGCACACTCATTCTTTTATAAATGTAAAGGTGAGACTAAAGGAAGCGGCAAATGCTTAAAATTCACTCAGCTTAAGCACACAGGTGACTTCTGAATTGATCTCAGTGTTTCAAGAAGGTAACCACCGATGTCCAGAAATAGATGGCAACTACATTTTGTCTGATAACGAGAGCTTTAATCGTGGCCAAGTTCTTGCATGTCTGTTCCCAAAGTAATTTATCATTTCCTTCACCATAAAGAGGACCAACCATACCATCTCTAATTCAACCCAGAAAAATAATTTCTGTATTAAAAGCTGCATTTGAAGAAGTAAATTACCTGGATAAAGGAAGAACAGTGTGAAAAAGTTCCTGTGTTGTCCACAAGATTGTCAGGAAGAAATCTGGTTGTGATATCAACTCAGGCACAAAGCATGCATGGCAGAAAATTCACTTGCAGGCACTGTGCGTATCAGTACAAAGATATTTGTCTTATCAATCATAAGCAAGAGGGTCACTGCAAAGTGAAATACAAGGCCATAAGTATGAACAAATGAAGGCATCAGCAGAGGCTATGGCATAACACAGCATGCACAAAACAAAAAAGGCAATTCTCATTCATTAACTGAGAAGTCCCAGCATCAAGAAGCATGACTGTCAATAAAATTAAAGTGACATTTAACCTGAAATGATTGCAGGCTTACTGGTGTCTTAATGATTAATAAATGTCCCTTGTATGTGGGGGTTTCACTGAATTAGTACTGTATATGATCCAAGTATATCAACTCATTGATTGTCAGACATGCTTAATCCAATTCAGGGTTGTACAAAACAGAGCCTATCCCGAAAGTAATGGTGTTCTGCACTAGCATTGTGCAGTATACCAATACTGAAAAACTACAGAAAATCCCAATATTAAAAAAGTATTGTACCAGAATTTCTGTATATTTGATACCAGAAGTAAATGTTAGTTTTCAAGGACTTCATGCTCAGCTGTTATATGTAACATGATTCATCCCAACTCCTGCAATCCCCAACCCCGCTGCTAGACACTCCATGGAGGAACAGGCACCAAACCTGCACTTCAACAAGCTTAAGACTACACAGGAGACCCTACCATTCTTTAATAAATGGGCCTTCTCTTCAAAAAGCTGGAGATTCTGGCAGGGAATCACTCCTTCTATTGAAGCAGAATAAAGCAAAGCATGGAGGCCCATAATTGTGCAGCACATTAGGGAGAAAGCCTAGAGATTGGGGGGCAAGTGGTAATGGTTAAACGCTAATTGCTTCAATTAAAAAAAAAAAAAAAGATCTTGAATCAGAAATGCTTCAACTACAAGACATTTTACTTATTAGAATGGAGCTGGGCAGCATCATTTGATCTTTGCCCACTGCCAATACTGAGGAGGTCCTCCATCTCTGGCTGATGGCATTCATTTCAAAAAGCCAGAAAAGAAACTATATATATGCTCCCTCCTCTTTGTGAGAAAGAAGCCAACAGGGGGCAACCCAGAAAAGTGTATTGGGTACAATGCCCCTGTTTTTAAGAAGCACATTCCTGGGGTGAAAAGATTAGGGGCCTCATGTATAAACGGTGCGTACGCACAGAAATGTTGCGTAAGAAAGTTTCCACGTTCAATTCGCAATGTATAAAACCTAAACTCGACATAAAGCCACGCACATTTCCATGGTACCTCATATCCTGTCATACGCAGGTTCTCTGCTCGGTTTTGCAGACTGGCGGCACCCAGCATCAAAGCAGTGCTACTGTTCCTGTGTGGTTACCCTTTCTTTCTTAGATGTACATTCCTGACGCGGCTTTATAAATACACTGAAACTAACTGCATATTGTTTATTAGTGTAATGCATCTGATTGTAATTAATCTGTAACAATATAATGGTCCAGGGAATAGCCATAGTATTCCAAATACCATAACTGCTTTAGCGTTGTTACTCTCACGGCACCTTCTTTTTCTTCTTTCAGCTGCTCCCGTTAGGGGTTGCCACAGCAGATCATCTTTTTCCATATTACTCTCACTGCACCACTCAGAGTATTTATATCACTGTATCTGAGTGGTGAATCACAGCAGCAGCTGATCGGAAAGAGAATTATCAGGATACAGTATCAAGCACAAGCTGCCTCAGCCACGGCAAAATGCTTCAGAGTCTTTCCTGTATGGACTTTGCGGTTCAGAAACAGTTTCATCCCAAGAATTTTAAACACAGTCAATCAGTCCATCAAGTGCTCCTTGTAGAACTGTTTGTACTCATAAGTACAATTACCTCACTGTAAACTTGCACTTCAGTTATAATATTGCACAACCTGCGCCACTTTATAAAGCGCATATTTACATATGATCAAAACAACTGGTCAAAACATGAGAACACTGCTGTTGCACAGCTCCATTGTGCTGCTCTCAAGTCTTGCAGTGTGTGTAGTCTGCATGTTCTCTCCATATTATTATAGATTGGCCATTTACACTTCAAAGTCATTCAGTTCTAAGCTTGAGGTGTTGTTTCCAATGAAGACAAATAAGACAAAATTTGATAAACCTTTGTGTTTATCAAACGTTTTTCATGCTCTTGTTATGTACATAACAAGGCCTGTGTGTGCATGCATATATATATAAATATAAAATATGGGCATCTTGGATACTTTAACCCACCAACAAACACGCTGAACATGGCATACATCATTCAACAATTCATAAAATGTGCTCTATATTAACTGATCACAGACACAACCTGCACACAAACTATGTAAAAATCTGAAATGTTGAGCCAAAAAACCCAATTTCTCTCAACATGTGGATAGATGGTTACAGATGAATGGGCTAAGCACATCCAGGACACAATTTACAAAAACTGTAAATATAAACAGAATACACTTAACAAAAAATGGAGAAAACTCACCAGGAATATGAATACTAATGAACCACAGTCCAAAGTATACAACTTCTCCAGAAGACAGCTGTCCATCACAGAAAAAATGTTCTCCACAAAGATGCACCTGACATGAAATTCCAAAGGCTCCCTGGAGCACAAATCGAAAAGATACCAGCAGACAACATACAAGAAATAAGGTGTGTCGTGGCCAGCCAGTGTTGCAGATGGCTGGGGGAGCGACCCAACCGGGACGCCTCGGAGGACCGAAGGAGGGCTTACGCCTCTCTCAGACCATGTGGGGACGACCACCCTGGTGCCTTTGGTGGCCACGGGTACAGGGTTTTGACGCTCAACCCTGTAGGGGCCCGTGGTTACCACCAGGGGGCGCCCCAGTGCCTTGGGCACCCTGGACCTCAGCACTTCCGCCACACCCAGAAGTGCTGGGGGGAAGAAGAGCAAGGACAACCGGAGTGTTTCCGGAGATGCAGCCGGAACTTCTGCCACACTGGGGCGTGTCAGTGGAAGATTGCCGGAAAACACCTGGAGCTCATCCAGGTGATTATAAAAGGGGCCGCCTCCCTTTATTCAGGTCTAGAATCGGGTGGAAAAGGACAAGGTCTGGAGGAGAAAGAAGGTGGCGGGCTGAAGAAGAGGCCTGGACTTTGGGGGAGTCTGTTGTTTGTGTGGCACTTTACTTGTAAATAGACTGTAAATAAACGTGTGGTGGTGATCTACAACATGTCTGCCTGTCTGTGCCCTGGGCTCGTTCCACACCAGTTATATATAAGACATCCGAAGGTACATGTTCCTTTAAAAGAACAGAAGGCGTTAAGATCACTACAAAAGGATAACAGCATTGTTGTTACACCAGCTAACAAAGGAGGTGTCACAGCAATAGACGAAATGCTCTCTGATACCACCACTTACGAACAACTGACCAGTGATCCAACTAAAACCACCTTTAACAGTGTCAATATCACTCTGAATACACTCCGGAATAACAACCGTCTAAACTCACAGGAATATTACAGAAGGAAAACCAATGATGTGAGCTGCCCTGAATTCTATGGCTTCACAAAAATACATAAAACTCCTCTAAAATACAGACCGGTTGTCAGCCTAAAAGGTGGTCCAACTTATAACTTATCTAAAGGACTTTTCATGTTCAAACATTTAACATATAGTTCAGAATATTCTGTTAATAGCACAGAGGTGGCATTACAGAGTCTGAAGAATGTATCCATCAATGAGGATGAGATCATGGCCTCATTTGATATTGTGTCACTGGAGACCATGATTCCAATTCATCTGGCCACAGAAACTCTACAAACAAAAATATATCATAACCATACCATAATGACACAAACAACGCTGTCCACGAACAATATTGTGCATCTAGTTTCACTTTACCAGAAAACTCACTTTCATTTTAATGGGAAATACTACAGACAAAAAGAAGGGATGCCAATGGGATCACCGTTATCAAGACTCTTAGTGGATTTAGTAATGCAGCAATTGGAAAGCATAACTCTGACTTAGTACAAACCAAAAATTTGGACACACTACGTTGACAACACATTCGTCATATTAAAAAATGAACAGCTGAATGATTTTCATAACCGTGTAAATGCAATATTCCCTGTGATTCAGTTTACAACAGAAAAAGAAATAAACTGAATCATAGCCAATGAAAGAGGTAATGATGCCACGCTGATTACAGGAGCTTATCGTAAGGAATGTTACGTAGACAAAATATTACACTTTGCAAGCAATCATATGTCATCACATAAATGGAGCTGTGATAAAACTCTGTTCAGAAGAGTTCACACCCAATGTAATAGCAAGGAGACTAAAAAGAATGAAAGATGCTATCTTTACCAACTGTTGACATCAAAGACAATGCTTACATAGGAGACACCGGAGACCCCAGCAAACAACTGACTTCTGCTTGACCCCCCATCCCACCTGGCACACACCATCATGGGGTTTTAGAAGGTACAGCACGTATCCTGTCCATAGCATGCATCAAAGTAATGCATAAGCCTACAAACCTGCTGTGCACAGTCCTTTTTAATGGTAAAAGCAAGAAATCAGCAACAGAGACACGGAATGCGGTTTACAGCATACCAGGTAATACATGTCCAATGGTACAGAGAGGGGCGGACATCGAAAACACTCACAACAATATACAGGAACAAGTGCAAGTAAAATTTAAGGCTGATACTAAAAGTGCTAGAGACCTGGCTGAATCGTGGCTATCTAATGAAAACACCACTAACAGATGTTTGGACATGAACCAGCATATGCAGGCTTGAAAAGAACAACATGAACGTAATAAATAAGACTTTATAACCAACACCCTCTGAACCCCACCTCATCAATCCCAACCCCCACACATATACCTATCCTCCCCTCCTGTAAGTCTAATTATTTTCCTCTGATGGTGATTCTTGATAGGAACTGAAAGCTTAGGAATAAAAAACTATTTTAAGATAGTTAAAATTCATTTGCTCCCTTTGTGGATTTCCAGCTACAAATACATATAAAACAAGGCCTTAACTCTATTTCTTAGCAGTAAGTGACAAACTGGTGTACTATAACAAGCCCCTGCTCTAAAATCTTACCCATTGTTCTGTGCCTTTATAATATAAGTCTACTGACCTATTACAACAGGGTGAATGAATGGGTTGACATTCTTTTGAATTATTTGATTTGATTTGATGTTTCTAATGAGATATCTTGCTGGATGTTTTCTTACTAAAAAGCTAAGTTAAACACTCATACTCGCTGCTTCTGATTTATCCCCACCAGTTACAATCTATTACAGTGTACACTGTATATGGATTGCTCTACACTTGTAGTAAAAGCCACCATGCATAATGCATGCAAACCCTTGGTTATCTTATAAATGTGTTTTATGTGACTTCACTTACACATTAACTGAAAATGACTGTGCTGCATTCCTTTTTACCTTTTATGTCTACCACTCTCTTTGTTTTAATTCAAAATGCTCTTTTTCAGCCCTGTGTTTTAAAAAGTTCAATAAATTTGGTCAAATGTTGTAGTTCATTTTCTCATGTCAGCCTTTCCAGATTCCAAGATCATAAGGCCCTGTACGTAATGACTCTCAATCGTGGGATGAGTCTATTCTTTCAAGTACATGGCACTAAAACTGATCTGCCCGTCTCTACCGCCTGCTAAGTTCTGCCAATTAAAAGTCTTCAGAAAGCCAATAATTTCACATTTGAACATATGATGAAACATACAGGGGAATCTCAAAGAAATTATGGTTTTGCTTAAAAATCTCCAATTTGCCTTTCTGGCTTTTTATTTAATTTTTATTTGTTTTGTCAAATGTTACATTTGTTTTTCTCTCTTTGTGCCGGCTGTCACACGTGACCTATGGGATCATTTTGGGAGCTTTTCTCAGGTAAATATGGGAGGACCAACTTGGGTATAATAAATTAGAAAAGTACCTATTTGAAAATAAGACACTAAATATCAGCTAGCATGGATTTATGAGAGGTAAGTCCTGCCAAACTAATCTTTTAGATTTTTTTGAACAGGCAACTGGAATAGATGCCAAATTCAAAGCATACAACATAATTTACTTTGACTTTTAAAAAGCTTTTGAAGCAGACCCACAGTGAAGAGAAATTCTGAAACTAGTAGCTGCAGGCATCAGAGGTTGCCAAAAAAACTGGATCTCAAGTTGGTTAACTGACAGGAGACAAAGAGTACAGATTAGAGGAAAAAAGTTCCACATGGACTGAGGTCATCAGTGTAGTCCTACTAGGGTCTGTCTTTAAACCATTACTTCTCCTGGTTCATTAGCGACACTCATTCTGGTGTAGTTAGTAAACTTGTGAAGTTTACTGATTACACTAAATTTGAGGAATGGAAGATACTGAGTAGACAGCAAAAAGAATTCAAGCTTTAGAACTGGGAAAACACATGGAGAATGCAGTTTAATGTAGAAAAGTGCTACAGTTGTGCTTGAAAGTTTGTGAACCCTTTAGAGTTTTCTATATTTCTGCATAAATATGACCTAAAACATCATCAGATTTTCACTCAAGTCCTAAAAGTAGATAAAGAGAAACCAGTTAAACAAATGAGACAAAAATATTATACTTGGTCATTTATTTATTAAGGAAAATGATCGAATATTACATATTTGTGAGTGGCAAAAGTATGTGAACCTTTGCTTTCAGTCTCTGGTGTGACCCCCCCTTTGCAGCAATAACTGCAACTAAACACTTCCGGTAACATTTGATTATTCCTGCACACCAGCTTGCAGGAATTTTAGCCCATTCCTCCATACAGAACAGCTTCAACTCTGGGATGTTGGTGGGTTTCCTCACATTAACTGCTCGCTTCAGGTCCTTCCACAACATCTGGATTGGATTAAGGTCAGGACTTTGACTTGGCCATTCCAAAACATTAACTTTATTCTTCTTTAACCATTCTTTGGTAGAACGACTTGTGTGCTTAGGGTCGTTGTCTTGCTGCATGACCCACCTTCTCTTGAGATGCAGTTCATGGACAGATGTCCTGACATTTTCCTTTAGAATTCTCTGATATAATTCAGAATTCATTGTTCCATCAATGAAGGCAAGTGCAGCAAAACAGGCCCAAACCATGATACTACCACCACCATGTTTCACAGATGGGATAAGGTTCTTATGCTGGAATGCAGTGTTTTCCTTTCCCCAAACATAACGCTTTTCATTTAAACCAAAAAGTTCTATTTTGGTCTCATCTGTCCACAAAACATTCTTCCAATAGCCTTCTGGTTTGTCCACATGATCTTTAGCAAACTGCAGACGAGCAGCAATGTTTTTTTGGAGAGCAGTGGCTTTCTCCTTGCAACCCTGCCATGCACACCATTGTTGCTCAGTGTTCTCCTGATGGTGGACTCATGAACATGAACATTAGCCAATGTGAGAGAGGCCTTCAATTGTTTAGAAGTTATCCTGGGATCCTTTGTGACCTCGCTGACTATTACACACCTTACTCTTGGAGTGATCTTTTTGGTCGATCACTCCTGGGGAGGGTAACAATGGCCTTGAATTTCCTCCATTTGTACACAATCTGTCTGACTGTGGATTGGTGGAGTCCAAACTCTTTAGAGATGGTTCTATATATTCTTTTCCAGCCTGATGAGTATCAACAACTCTTTTTCTGAGGTCCTCAGAAATCTCCTTTGTTCGTGCCATGATACACTCCCACAAACATGTGTTGTGAAGAGCAGACTTTGATAGATCCCTGTACTTTAAATAACACAGGTTGCCCACTCACACCTGATTGTCATCCCATTAATTGAAAACACCTGACTCTAATTTCACCTTCAAACTAACTTCAAATCCTAGAGGTTCACATACTTTTGCCACTCACAAATATGTAATATTTGATCATTTTCCTCAATAAATAAATGATCAAGTATAATATTTTGTCTCGTTTGTTTAACTGGTTTCTCTTTATCTACTTTTAGGACTTGAGTAAAAATCTGATAATGTTTTAGGTCATATGTATGCAGAAATATAGAAAATTCTAACGGGTTCACAAACTTTCAAGCATAACTGTATGTGTGGCCAAAAGGAAAGTAAATTATATTACAGGACACAACCTGTGAAAAAGATTTAGGGGTTTATGTTGACACAACTGTGGTGGGCTGGAGCACTGCCCGGGTTTGTTTCCTGCCTTGCACCCTGTGTTGGCTGGGATTTGCTCCAGCAGACCCCCGTGACCCTGTAGTTAGGATATAGTGGGTTCCATAATTAATGGATGGATGTTGACACAACATTTTCATTGTCTTATCAATGTGTGCGTAAGTAATTTAAAAAGTAAATAAAATATTAGAATATATTGTAAACACTGTTGAATGTAAAATTGAAGGGGGTTATGCTTGGACTACATAATGCACCATTGTGACCACATCTGGAGTACTGTGTGCAATTCTGGTCACCACTCCACAACAAAGACATAGCAGTATTAAAAACCTTTCAGAGAGAGCACTCAATTGCATCCCAGGACTTAAGGATACTGTATGTCCTACTCTGACAGACACATAGAATTCTTATTCTCAAGCAGAAGAAACTACATGGGGACTTAATCCAGGTCTTCAACCCCTCAAAGGCATTGATAAAGTAGATCCAGCCAAATTCTTTTGACTAAATGGTGAATCACATTCTCGAGGACACCCGTGGAAGTTAAGGGGAAGTGTATTTAAGACTGAAGCCAGGAAGTACTTCTTTACACAAAGAGTTGTGGGAATTGGGAGCAAACTACCAAGACATGTAGTTGAAGCAGAAACCTTGGCAACCTTTAAGACACTGCTTATGTATTAACAAAACAAAGGAGCTTGAAGGACTGAATGATCTCCTCTTGTTTGTCACATTTCTTATCATCTTATGTAATAAAGTCACAAACATCTGGCATCTTGTCCCTTCTGCTTAGGTGGCTATATAAACACAAAATGAACCAGATGTTGCTGTTTATTCATGGACACACATCTGACAGAGCAACTTTACAATCATCAACAGCAAAATATTGTTGAATAACTGTCATTGAAACCTCAAACCACAACAGTCCATTGTATATTTATGGCTTTACATAAGACAACAATTAAATGGGGGTTGTGTCCCAGACCCTAACTTTTTATCGTGTCCTCTATGTTTATGTTATAGGAGGTTATGCTATGGAGATTCCATTTGTTCCATATATTTTCTGACTGGAATGTTTAATGTAGTTAGAATGTAATTACGTCATGGCAGTATGAAGATCAATGCCGTTCACTTTATGGTCATTATGTTACTGCCAGGTTTTGTTCCCTGGCTTATGTTTATTTTCTGTTATTTTTATTCTTGTTTCACTGTTATTATTTTTTTCATTAGTTTCTTATTCTTTTTTTATAGTTTAGTATTTATGTATTGTGTATTTAAGTTGTTTGAATTTATTCCTTGTGCTTTCTGGATGGAACTCCCAAGTGATGGGGCCATGATGTCAGTACTTTGGGAAAGCCTTAAGCCTTTAAACTGCAGTTAAGGAGAAGGAGATGGTCCTAGTAGTGTGTTATTGGAGTTCATGGAGTAGAGACTCTTTTAATGAGTATTATTTTCTTGTTTATTGGATTTTGGTATTGATTTGTCAATTTGGATTTGTTTGCCATGGATTGCCTTTTTTGGGTAAATCCTTAAAGCTTATTTTTGCCAGTCATGAAGTAAACCATCCTAGTTCTTTTCTCTTTCTTACATTTATAATAGGACATCTGGAACTCCAAGTATGTAGCCAGTTGAACTGCCACTTCAGCTGGTAACCACAATTTTCTCTTTTCCCAGATACCTCCCCAATCAGCAATTGCCTCTCTCTAACAACCAAAACGTCTCCTGTCTCCTCCAATTAAAAATGTCAAAAGCCCACACAGAACAAGTGAAGAATATAATGAATAAAAACAGCAATAAGGACTATTCAAGTCCATTGTCCCTGGTTCTCGCTAGCGGTGTAAAATAATATTGATACACTCGAGTATTGCAATATTATTTTTTTTTGATATTGCATTGATTCTCAAAAACATATCGATTTTTAATTACAAGTTTACATACAAAGATTCAAGGCACACAGTTCATTTTGTGTTGTGTTTAAACCCTCGAATGCAAGATAGTAATGTTGTTATCTATCTTCAGCTAACGTAACAACGTACATTGAGATAGGAAGTAACATAAAGGCTGAAATATGTAGGCTTTCGATACTCAGGGAGGCGAATCTGGCAGACAACGCAGATCGCACTGTGACAAACCGAGCTGACTAGTAACACAACGACCGATGGCTGAATGCAGAGTAGTTAAACCGGCTCCTGCAGTGTACAGAGTGGAAGTGTGGGCTCATTTTGGTTTTCACAATAAAGAAGGCACTAAGGAGATTGACATGAGCCATGCAGAAAGCACTGAAATTGCCAGCTGTGGAATGACTGCTCAGTAGGATCAGACATGTTACAACATTTTTCAGATGGAGGACCATAGCCAGCCACCAGCTAAAACACAAACAAGATCTTCTCCAGCTACCAAAACACAGGTTAATCACAGACATTGCCACAAGGTGGAACGGCTCTTATGATATGATAGAAAGATGTTTTGAACAACAACCAGCCATCTATGCAGCATGCCTTTTAACAGAGCTCAGAAAGAGTGAAAAGGATATCTTCACACTGAGCGAAGCTGACATCACATGTGCTGAGGAAGTGCTCAGGGCACTCAATCCAATGAAGGATGCCACCTTGTAATGTCAGAGGAGAGCATGCCTACTCTGTCTATCATGGCACCACTTTTTTCCAAGCTTGTTATGAGCACAGAGGAAAGACTGAACGACACACAGATAGTGAAGGAAATCAAAGATGCAATAGCACAAGATCTGGGATAAAGATATGCCAATGAGAGGGAGACACTGTGCATGGCATCAGTTCTTGATCCTAGGTGTAAGGATCTACCTTTTCTCTCTGAAGCAGAGATTAATGAGACCTACTCCAAAATGACTGATGCTGTGGTGGTTGCAATAAAAAAAACAACATAATGTAAGTAAATAAATTAATAAATTAGGCAGTTTGCCTTTATTACATACAATACAATTTAGTTTTAATAGTTGTATTTGGATAATTACTGTATGTACAAAAGTAGAAATGTACTGAGATGAATTTGGGTTCAGAAATTTGTGTTGTGGTAGTAAATTTACTGTAAAATTAATTTTCATTTTAAGATGCTTTATTAATCCCTCAGGATAAATTGTCTTTTCTCATGACCTTAGGTGGTCAGAGCACCGGGTTTGCCATTGCACAGCGTCCTGGAGCAATTTTCAAGTTAAGTTGCTTGCTCAAGGGCCCAATAGAGTAGGACCCCTTCTGGTAGTAATGAGATTTGAGCCGGTTACCTTCCAGATACCAATACAAATCTTTAGCCACAGAGCCACTCTGCCAATACTACTGTACTTGTGATTTGATGCTTTAATGCTTTTCATCAGAAAGATGAGGTAGACTGTCTGGTGGAGGAGACTGACCAGTCACAGAAGGCTGATCACCCACCTTACTACAAGTATGGCTCTTGCACATGCCACAGCGACCCATGAAAAGACCAAGGAGCTCATGTGCACTGGCTAATTTGCTTGGAGCTACATTTTCTCCTGCCAAAGATAATGCTGCACCAAAATCTGAACACGATGTTGCTGCAGCTGAAATCAAGAGGTTTAGAGAAGAAACGCCTTTGCCACTCCAAGAAAACCCTATCAGTTGGTGGAAGGAATATGAGCATGACTGCCCTCAGTTATCTAGAGTAGCGAAGCATTTCCATTGCATTCCTGGCACAAGTGTCTCCGCAGAGACAGTTTTCTCCATCACAGGAGACACTGTTACCACACAGCGAAGTGTTCTGTAAGCTGGGGATATTGACCAGCTTTAGCTTCCTTCACAAAAATCTTGACATTAAAAAATAAGCACTGACATACATACAAACTGTAATAACATGTGCAATCCAAGTTTAAGATCTGAAAATGTTCACTATCAATATATATGTATTTTCTACATATCATATCATACTACATGACGTCTACTACTATTTGCTTTCGGGATGATGACTGACTTCCAAGGTTATTCTTCTTTTTACTTTATTGTAGAATCAACTCTCGGCAGCGGCCAGCAGGGACGGCCGTGCAGCACATGCATACAGGCACCATCCTTGTACCTACCACCTTCACCGTCAATCCCCCTACCTCTTCATATCTTAAATCTGTCTTGGGGCAGATTGAAGACTTAAGTACCAGCTTAAGTGAAAAATTGCACGTGAAAAGATGCCGACGAAAAAACAGAAGAAGCGGGCCGCTAGGGTTGAGAAAAGAAGAGCTGCTCAGGAAGCAGCAAGTGCATCAGCTTCTGAGCAAACGAATGCTACTATATATATATATATGTGTAACACTGTTTGATTTTTTTTTATTTTCTTAATTTGTTTACCTAAAGAATCCTGCAAGCACTTTTATTTTTTACTGATATACTGTAAACAAATGTTAATTCCTTTGTTTAGATTACAGTGATATGATGTTATGCATTTTCTTATAAACTGCTTGAAACATAGTTTGGCATACTTTGAACCTTTAAAGCAGGATTTAAAAGTACAGCAATTTTTTTAGTTCTATAGGAACATGTTAATTCCTTTCTTCAGACTGCACAAAAGGTATTGCTATGATTTCTAAAGTTATAAGGACTATGCAGTCGCAGTTCCCACTGTTCTGATTGCATAAAAAAAGAAACTTTTTTTATTCAGATTTTATGCATATGGCAGTGTGTTCTTTATACTATGACAGTATCCTAAACTAAGATTTAAAAAAAATTAAATATACCCCATTGCTTACAGTATCGCAATATATTGAATCGTAACCCCTGTATTATGATATGTATCGTATCTCAAAATTCTTGCCAATACATAGCCCTAGTTCTCACACAGTCCTTCATTCATGGGGCGAGTCCTGCTAATCATCCACTCATTTTCCAAAATCATTTTTCCCATTGCAGTGCCATAGTCAGCAGGAGCCCGTCCCTACATTATTAGCCACAAGACAGAACCAACCTCTTTATATCACCAAATAGTCTTACACATTCTGGGATATAGGGGGGGGTCTAAACTTCACACAAACCAGAATTGAACTCAGATCCCTTGGGCAATGAGCCAGTAGCACTAACCTCTACTCAACCATGTGGCCCCTCAGCTGAATTGGATGCATCCTCAAAGTGCTCAAAGACATCCAATACTTTGCAAGTGCAGCTTCCCAAGTATTACTATGAAAAATTCTCTTGGCTGCTTTGAAAGAAAATTTTGGTAATTAATTAACCGGTCAGTTCTTCAAGCAAATCAAGCACTTCAAGAATCACTTTAAAGAAGCAGCTGCAGTAAACAACTCCCTTGGGTGACCAGTCCACTTTGAATAACATATACAGAAGAGTTACACTCTGCTCTAATGCATAGTTGCTTAGAAGATGGTGGAGATTGGAGAGGAGTACAGGGAGGAGGAGGAGACAGAAGTAAATAGCCACCAGTATACACTTTGCCCTGCTGCACTTTACATGAAGTGAACATTTGCTGAGTCTTATTAAATCACATCTTTTATCCATCCATCCTTTTCTAACTTGCTGAATCCGAGTACAGGGTCACAGGGGTCTGCTGGAGCCAATCCCAGCCAACACAGGGCAGGAACCAATCCTGGGCAGGGTGCCAACCCACCACAGGACACACACAAACACACCCACACACCAAGCACACACTAGGGCCAATTTAGAATCACCAATCCACCTAACCCGCATGTCTTTGGATTGTGGGAGGAAACCGGAGCGCCCGGAGGAAACCCACGCAGACACGGGAGAACATGCAAACTCCACGCAGGGAGGACCCGGGAAGTGAACCCAGGTCTCCTAACTGTGAGGCAGCAGCACTACCACTGCGCCACCGTGCCGCCACACCTTTTATTGTTTTTTTTTAATCTTAAATTCTTTTTTATAATGCTCTAACTGGTGCCTTCCATCCCAATCTTACACTTCACCTATGTTTTATACATAATATTATGAACATAACAGCTGCAATTTCTATGTGATAATATGTTCAAATCATCTGAATAGCCTATTAGCTGGATAATGTAATGTACAATGTTGTCAGGGCAGCAAGCAACATTGGCAAAATAGACACTTTTAAATAAAATGTAAACCATCTTTTTTTAACTTTTATTTTTCCCATTTATGCAAATTCCACTTATTCACTTATATCAAGCATTTTTTTATTGTTATTCTCTGGTGCTGCTACACGGCCAAGAACTAGAAAGTCACAAGGGATTGGTGATCAGTCCATTATCTGTGGCAGCAAAAGCAATCCCCTGAATGTTCTTCAATTCGGCTCTAATGAACGTCCCGCTGTTCTTAACTGCTTCACTGGCGATTACTTCATTTAGTTCATGTGGAATTTCATTTGTGCTCATTCCACTTGGTGGAAGGTTTGAGCCACTTAAGGCAAATCGCAAGTTGTTCAAAGTGAATTAATCTTGATTAAGGGTTTGACAGGATGGGGCCATGATGATACCGCAATTCTAGTGGCAACCACAATACCTCTCATCATACTATTAGTCATTAGAACAAGGGGGGCCAATGGATATCAGCCGATATCTCCTGAGGACTGCTCATACCCACACTAATATTATTGGAGAGTGTTATGAGCAAGGCAGGCTGACGTCTCCAGTGAGTTAACTCAACAATCTGCTGCTCTCCCCTCAGGCTCTGCCGATTTGATTAAATAGAATCCAACACGCTCCATAGAAGTACATCCTTAAGTACTTACAGGCTTCACAGTCATTTTATGGCATAGCTCAGAAGAGTTGTTGTGGGGTGGGGGGGGAGTCCTGATCAGAGACATGCTGGGATTGTGTGACTGAACAGGAATGGAAAGGAATGAAACCTTAGTAGAATGATGCAAAGGAGTTTAGGAATGATTTAAGAGGTAAATAAACATCATCACAGTAAGTTATAATGAAAGGTGAAGGGGGCACTTAGAATCTTCCTGGGGGTAGGGGAAAATACTGGAAAGTAAGGAGAGCTGATGAGAGTCACACTGGGAGTCACTGAGAAGCAACTGAGAAAGAAAAGTGAACAAATCTGATCAGAGTGGTTCCGGGAGCCAGTAAATGAGCTAGGGAGTTGGAAGACTAAAGAAGAGTGACTTGCTTCGGGTAACATTGGGGACCTTTGGCTGACCTGGTGGAAGAGAAGACCTCATCAGTCATGCTGGGAGTCAGTTACTGAACTGAAAGGAGAAACAATCAGGTTAAATTCACATTGGAAGTCAATATTTTAACTTGGACATAAGGAGACCTGCTCAGAGTGACAATAGAAGTCAATGAATGAAAGAGAATCTAGGAAGACTTGATCAGTGTGACACTGGGAGTCAGTATCTGAAATGGTGAATAAGGAACCCTGCTTAGAATAACACAAGGACAAAGCTTGGTATAAACTTGGGAGGAGGCCTGATCAGAGTTACATAGATTGCTGGGACCAAACTGGTAAATAAGGAAACCTTTTCAGATGCACACCTGGAGTCAGAGATTGAACTGGGAGGAGGGAAGATTTGATCAAAGTCACATTGGGAGTATGTGACTAAACTGGGAGGTATGGAGACTCACTCAAAGTGGCAATGAGAGTCAAAGTGTGAGCTGGGATATAAGAAAACCTACTCACAGTGATGCCGGAAGTCAGGGAAAGAAACAGAAGATAAAGAGATCAATCAGTGTGACCCCGGGAGTCCTTGTCAGAACAGAGGAATCAGGAAACTTGCTTAGAAAACAAAGGGAAGCCTTCTCTGAATTGGAGAGGTTGCCAGATCAGAGCTTTATGGGGGTGAGCAGCTGAACTGGAAGACCTGCTTAGAATAACTCAGGGATAGCCAGAGGGGATGCACAAACCACTGTGTTTCTTCGTGCCAGTCCCAAGCTCAGATAAATGGAGAGGGTTACGTCAGGAAAGGCATCCTGTGTAAAATTTTGCCAAATCAATATGTGGACAACAATACAAATTTCCAATTAGAATCGGTCGAGCCCCGGGTTAACAACGACTGCCACCAGTACTGTTAGCCAACAGGGTGCTGGCAGAAATTGGGCTATTGTTGGCCGAAGAAGAAGAAGGAGAAGAACAGGGGGGAGACGTGTCCGGAGGCAGGAGGAGAGGAGGAAAGTAAAGAGAGTGGAACTAAGGGTAGGAACTTTGAATGTTGGCAGTATGACTGGTAAGGGGAGAGAGTTAGCAGATATGATAGAGAGAAGAAAGGTTGATATATTGTGTGTGCAATAGACTAAATGGAAAGGGAGTAAGACCAGGTGGATCGGAGGTGGATTCAAATTGTTCTATCATAGTGTGGATAGGAGGAGAAATGGAGTAGCGGTTATTCTGAAGGAAGATGTTTTGGAGGTGAAAAGAGTGTCAGACAGAGTAATGACTATGAAGCTGGAAATTAGAGGTGTGATGATGAATGTTGTTAGTGCATATGCCCTACAAGTTGGGTGTGCAATGGATGAGAAAGAAGATTTTTGGAGTGAGCTGGATGAAGTGATGAACAGAAATCCAAGGGACAGAAAGTGGTGATTGGAGCAGATTTAATGGGTATGTTGGTGAAGGGAAAAGTGGAGACGAAGAGGTGATGGGTAGGTATGGTGTCAAGGAGAGGAACGAAGAAGGTCAGAGGATAGTGGATTTTGCCAAAAGGATGGACATGGCTGTGGTGAATATGTATTTTAAGAAGAGAAAGGAGCATAGGGTTACATGCAAGAGTGGAGGAAGATGCAAATAGGTAGATTACATCCTATGCAGAAGAGTTGATCTGAAGGAGATTAAAAACTGCAAAGTGGTGGCAGGGGAAAGTGTAGTTAAGCAGCATAGGATGGTGGTCTGTTGGATGACGTTGGAGATCAAGAAGAGAAAGAGAGTGAGGGCAAAACCAAGGATCAAATGGTGGAAGTTCAAAAAGGAAGACTGCAAGGTTGAGTTTATGGAGAAGTTGAGACAGGCACTGAGTGGTAATGAAGAATTACCAGACAGCTGGGCAACTACAGCAGATGTAGTAAGGGTGACAGAAAGGAGGATGCTTGGTGTGACATCTGGACAGAGAAAGGAGGAAAAGGAAACCCGGTGGTGGAATGGGGAAGTACAGGAGAGTATTCAGAGGAAGAGGACAGCAAGGAAGAAGTGGGATAGTCGGAGAGATGCAGAAAGTAGACAAGAGTACAAGGAGATAAGGTACAAGGTGAAGAGAGAGGTGGCAAAGGCTAAAGAAAAGGTGTATGATGAGGGAGAAAAGGACTTGTACCAATTGGCTAGACAGATTGACAGAGATGGGAAAGATGTGCAGCAGGTTAGGGTGATAAAAGATAAAGATGGAAATGTACTCACAAGCGAGGAGAGCGTGTTGAGCAGATGGAAAGAGTACTTTGAGAGGCTGATGAATGAAGAGAACAAGAGAGAGAAGAGGTTGGATGATGTGGAGATAATGAATCAGGAAGTGCAACGG
This sequence comes from Polypterus senegalus, assembly GCF_016835505.1. Classification (NCBI taxonomy): domain Eukaryota; kingdom Metazoa; phylum Chordata; class Cladistia; order Polypteriformes; family Polypteridae; genus Polypterus; species Polypterus senegalus. The sequence continues at coordinate 25,577,626 of NC_053167.1, read as the reverse complement.
ATTACCAAGGAGGAAGTAATGAGACAGCTATGAAGAGGATGAAGAATGGAAAACCCGTTGGTCTAGATGACATACCTGTGGAAGCATGGAGGTGTTTAGGAGAGATGGCAGTAGAGTTTTTAACCAGATTCTTTAAAGGAATCTTGGAAAGTGAGAGGATGCCTGAGGAGTGGAGAAGAAGTGTACTGGTGTCGATATTTAAGAATAAGCGGGATGTGCAGGACTGTAGTAACTACAGGGGGATAAAATTGATGAGCCACAGTACGAAGTTATGGGAAAGAGTAGTGGAAGCTAGGTTAAGAAGTGAGGTAATGATTAGTGAGCAGCAGTATGGTTTCATGCCAACAAAGAGAACCACAGATGCGATGTTTGCTCTGAGGGTGTTGATGGAGGAGTATAGAGAAGCCAGAAGGAGTTGCATTGCGTCTTTGTGGACCTGGAGAAACAATATGGCAGGGTGCCTCGAGAGGAGCTGTGGTATTGTATGAGGAAGTTGGCAGAGAAGTATGTAAGAGTTGTACAGGATATGCACGAGGGAAGTGTGACCGTGGTGAGGTTTGTGGTGGGAGTGATGGATGCATTCAAGGTGAAAGTGGGATTAGGTCAGGCATCAGCTCTGATCCCTTCCTTATTTGCAATGGCGATGGACAAGTTGACAGACGACATTAGACAGGAGTTCCCATGGACTATAATGGTTTCTGATGACATTATGATCTGTAGGTATATTAGGGAGCAGGTTTAGGAGACCCTGGAGAGGTGGAGATATGCTCTAGAGTGGAGAAGAATGAAGGTCAGTAGGAACAAAACAGAATACATGTTGGTAAATGAGAGGGAGGTCAGTGGAATGGTGAAGATGCAGGGAGTAGAGTTGGCGAAGGTGGATGAGTTTAAATACTTGGGATCAACAGTACAGAGTAATGGGGATTGTGGAAGAGAGGTGAAAAGAGACAGGTATCAGCAAGAGTGAAAGGGAAGGTTTAGACGATGGTAGTGAGACCAGTTATGTTATATGGGTTGAAGACGGTGGCACTGACCAGAAAGCAAGAGACAGAGCTGGAGGTAGAAGAGTTAAAGATGCTAAGATTTGCATTGAGTATGACAAGGATGAATAGGAATTAGAAATGAGTACATTAGAGGGTCAGCTCTAGTTGGATGGTTGGGAGACAAATTCAGAGGTGAGATTGTGCTGGTTTGGACATGTGCAGAGGAGAGATGCTGAGTATATTGGGAGAAGGATGCTAAGGACAGAGCTGCCAGGCAAGAGAAAAAGAGGAAGGCCTAAGAGAAGGTTTATGGATGTGGTGAGAGAGGACATACAGGTGATGTGTGTAACAGAACAAGATACAGAGGACAGAAAGATATGGAAAAAGATGATCCACTGTGGTGACTCCTAACGGGAGCAGCCGAAAGAAGAAGAAGAAGCAGCATAGTCTGACGTAAGGAGGAAGCCTTATCAGAGATGCTCTGAAAAGTAAGGAAAACTATTCTGATACTAACCAGGAGTCAGGGTCTGAACTGGTAGGAGTGGACATGCAATCAGTGGATCACTGGGACTGAGTGGCTGAAGGATGAAAAGACTCAATCAGAGTGACTGTTGGAGTCAGAATTGGAGTATCGGGAGACCTGCTCAGAATCACACTAGGAGTCACCGCATCAACTGGTAAGGAAGGAAAACTGACAGAATGAAAAACACTGTCTGAACTGGGCTGTAAAGGGACTGACACTGAGAGTTACTTGTTGAACTATGGAGGAGGTGGTGAAAAGACCTAATCAGAGTAGACGATCAAACAGATAAGGAGAGCTGACCAGACTCACACTAGGAGTGAGTGACTCATTGAGGGAGTAAAGATGATCTATCAGAATGGCGGCAACAGTCATCAGCGGCTGAACTACAAGTCTAAATTCTCCACAACTGCACCACACAAACCTTCCCACCAACAAACGATGCTGTCTTAGGATAACTGAGGTGGTCAGGGAGAGACCTGGGAGTTGAGAACTTGACTTAAGGTCACATCATCAGTTACTTGACAGGAGACCTGTGCCCACTTGCACACATACACACTCCTCGAAAGTCAGTGGTGGTTAGTTGACTGCCCCATGCAGACTTCCTCGGGGCTACTGACCTAGATGCTTTAAACAGCTGTCATAATTTTAAACATCATACTACCTGAAATCCATCCATCCATTATCCAACCCGTTATATCCTAACTACAGGGTCACGGGGGTCTGCTGGAGCCAATCCCAGCCAACACGGGGTGCAAGGCAGGAAACAAACCCCGGGCAGGGTGTCAGCCCTCTGCAGACTACCTGAAATTCAAAACAAAAACCCATCTTCACAGCACAGTTGATGTTCCAATAATTTTTAACTAATCAATTTAAAACTCATTAAAAGCACGACACTTAGTGTTGTAAACTGAAGCAAATTGTTTGTAAAAGTTCCAGCCATGGCTCCAATATCCTGTGTCCGTCACTGGCTGCCAAATATACAATTAGCCTAGTGGATTATATGATTTGAGTTTATTTTGCTGCAGTGCAATGGCACTTGGTCATTTATAACAACTGTGCCTGCTATGCAGGAGCAAACAGGGAAAGGCACCAAGAAATGATTTTTAACTTTGCAACTTATTAGAAAAAGGCTTTTTTTTTTTTAACCAGTTTAATTTTCTCTTAAATCCCGAGACAAAAGTATTTTGATATGACCCCAGATGTGTATGGAATCAAGTCCTCCGCAGTAATTCCTCTCTCTGCTTCAAATCCCAATCACGACTGCTGGTTGCCATGCCAACAGTGGACCTCTAATACTGCACCAGCTCAGGAGCGGGCAGTCAGCCTGCCTGTTTGCCAGGGGGATTTGTTTCTCTGAACTATTTTTACTCAAAAGAGGTGTTTTGCCAATCATTACTTGCATTTTTCACCCTAATGTGCTGCCTTTCATGAAATGTTGAAACGACTTTGCTGGCTGTGCTGTTTTGGAATCGGTAGAATTGGATGCTTTAGTAAATAATGCAGTTTACTGCAGCAAACCAGTAAAACTAAATCTGCCATATGCTGCTGGGTGCCTGTCATTGAGTCACAGTTTACTCTGTGTCTCTGGCTGTATTGCAGAAATGAATTGGTAATACAATCTGCCAGTGTGCTCCTACTCCATTGTTCTGTAATGCCAGTATTAATATACTCCGCGCCAGTGCTGTAGACCTTGTCATCATAATGCAGTGTACTCTGCATCAGACATGTTACAAATGAAATGAGAATTTTGCAGTTCACTTACAAAAACGCCTGGCAAATAATGCAGTCTTGTTGCAACATGTATTATTCAGAAATGTCAGTACCTTAATAGTTTTACATTATTCTTTTAACCCGTTCAATCAGCATTACAAGCACACAAAGATCTTCATTCTGTCATTCACTGGGATAAAACATTCTACAAATGAACTACAGATGAAATTAAAGCACAGTTTACCAAGTTTATAAATGATAATATCATTTCCTGGTATAGAGTGCTCATTTCAACCTCTTCTACTATTATGTTGCATCATGGAAAACAACTCTGCGTGGGGTGACAGTTCATCACAGGACCCATGGGCATAGACCAGATAACTAAAGAAGTGTTGGTTAATCTCAGTGGGTCACTGGTTGAACACTCAGGGACCTGGGTTCAAATTGTCACTTGCAAGCTGCCTGTGGGAGTTTTTATATTTTTCCATGTTGGCCTGGGTATTCCAATTTCCTCTTTCATCCCAAATAAGTGCATGTTAGGTTAATGGATGACCCTAAATGTGAATGAGTGTTGGTGGAGAACTGGCAGCTTGATCATAACCTGATTCCAACCGTGTAGCTGAACTTGTCAGGAGCAAATCTAACCCTTGCAGTAAATGGACGAATGAATGAAATAACACTCGTTTCTTGAATATAGAGAAGCCCAGAGAAAACTCATTTGTCTTGGCATTTAACTCGAGAAAGAGAGCTGAGATGTTAGCTTGAGGGTTTAATTGCTATCCCTTTTATAAAGAGTTTCCGAAAAACTTCTATTTGCCGAGCAATATTATAAACACAATGGCCACGATGCAAAAACAATGCCACTCATGAGTTTGTTTGTAAATATAGATTCAGTACCAGGAAACTGGTTTTGATTCCCGGCCCAGTCTGTCTGTTAGGAGTGTGCACTTTGTCCGTGTGTCCATGCTGATTTGTGTTGGGTTTCTTTCAATATGCCCATAAATGTACGTTTTAGGTTAACTGAGGCTTCTAACTTTCTTGTGTACACGTGGACCTGCAATGGACTGGTGCTCTCTCGCACCCAAAAAGGAACAAGGACATTAACTCTCCTACAGCTATAAACTAGGTTAAAGAATTGGTTTGGTATTTTTAAAGTCAATGCTATATCTTCACAGTCAAAAGCTTTATATTAAGTGGCACCTTAAAATTATTTTCTAAGGTGAAGCATTTATTAAAATACAAAAAAAAAAATGTTTTTACAGCTTAAAATGGAGGTCTATGGAACCAAGCAATCATACATGATAGAAAAAGCCTTCAAACTTACCAACTACATCTGCTTTGCTGCAGCAACCATTTTGATTAAAAAACATGCCTTCTGCATTTATGAGGCATCCTTGTGACAAGAGAAGGAAACTAAAAAAAATCATTTTATCACAGATTTTTGGTCCTCATTTCTTGAGGTAAAGATAAATTTATTCCTCATTTGTGTGTTTTGAGAAGCTGTGGAGTTATGGCAGTGCAATACTGATATTATAATGTGTAGTTATTTTACACATCCCATGATGATTACAATACTTTCCCTATACTTTGCATATGAGAAAGTAAAAAAAAATAAACTTCAGAAAAAGGCACAGTGCACAATACAGTAGATTATGGAACCATAAACCAAATATCAGTATTTTTTTTAATGTCGCTCTTGTGGATGAAACAGTAATAAACAAACTGAGCACAATGCTTTTGAGTGAGTAAATTCATTGATCCTGATGTCAAACAATCTGTAAATACAGGCAGACTCCATGTAGAGCTTGGTGCTGTGAGGCAGGATGGCAGCCCACTCTGCCAATGTTAAGACATCTGTACTGAACTTACTAAAGTTCATCCTGATTAAACATAGGTGAACTGACATTGCTAAATTGGCCGTATAGTGTGTGTGTGTGTGTGCTCTGTGATGGACTGACATCCTTTATGGGAACTGCATTTGATGCTTTCTAGGATGAGCTCCAGCTAGAATGTGACTCTGCAATGGATAAGTGGATTAGGAAGATGGATGTTTGGAGGGCTTGAAGTGGCGCAGTATGCACCAATATGTCGTACCATTTTTCTCCCATTCAAAAACTGGATGTTTGTCTGTAATCTTCAGTTGTTGACACTTCATTGACTGGTACACAAATTCAATATTCTCCCTCACGGAAGCACAATCATTGGCTTTATCAGTCCAGACAAACCAGTCCAATCAATCTTTTTTATAGTGATAGAATACATGTATATGCAATCATAAGTGTGATTTTTTTCCATTACCATTGCCTAGCTATCTAAAGAGGTGATAGAGCAAGAGTATGGTGGAGTAGGATGAATGGGGAAGCTGGCAAACATATGAGTCATTTTAAAATGTCTGAACTTCACAATGGTTTGCTTTCTGCTTTTTTTACTTCTTAAGGCGACGTGGATACCCTGTTTTGCAATATGTGTCTAATCTCAAGATGTGGATCAATACTCTACCATTTTTGGAATGAAAAATGGACAAAATTGGTAACTTTTCAGGCTTTTTCTATTACATATTGATTCTGGACTTCATAGTGCCCCATTGTAGGCCGCAAGATCAGACAAAGTGTTTAGAAATTTATAAAACACTTCATTTTGGGACACAATTTTATGTGGAAAATAAATATATACCATGATTGCGAAGAAACAACTTTGACATGAAAAATACTGAACTTTTCATTTAAGTATATTTAAGAATGTTATGTTCTTGTATAGTTTGTATTTTAAGCTTATGTGCTGCGTAAAACACATACTGCATAGCTGTATAAAATAAAGATTGATCGATTGATTGATTGATTGACTATAGTTACAAAGTGTTAGTTATAGTCCTCCTAGAAAGCTTAATAGGTCAGGCAGATAAAACACTGAAATGTTAGCCAGTATGTAGTGGTCCTACTGATACATTCCTTAAATGACTTTGTTATTCACTTCACTCATATGGAGGCAGTGGTGCACCTTGTCTCTCCAGGGCACCTTACAACCCTACTACGGTACCAACTTTGACGCTAAGCTGTATTGTTGTTTTAAGATCAGGAAAAAGGAAAACTGTGGCTGTAGTTCTTGAATATCTACAGGATTTGCTAAATTAATCAAAACTAAAACATCTTAAACAACAACTAAACATAATTATATACATTACTAGTGAATGAATAGCTACAGAAACAAAGCATGTATGAGCCAAAAGAAAGAGAACTAAGTAGCAAATGGTTCAAAGCTTTAGCCACTTTGTGTCAGATCTAAAGTCATCTTCTTGTAGGACATTGTAAACAGACACTAACAATAGGAATTGTCACTCTCGTACCTTTCACAACTCTTGTAAAATCCATTTGCCAGCTGGATAAAAACAAGTGGCAGAACAGTCAGGTACCTAGGGTGGCATTAAGAACTGAAGAGAAATGACAGGAAAGCTGTTTCACGCATACATGTAAAAAAAAAAGAAGCCAGCTACTCTCAAAGCTCCTGTTATAGAAACAGTTAACAGAATAAAGACACATTTATTATCTAGAAAAGTGGTTCCTTTAATCATACCCACAGCTAAATCCACAATCCTCTGCCTACCACCAACACACTGACACAGTCAAGCACTTGAGGAGAAAATTGCATTTAATGTGACTTTTAATGCCGCTCTGCTCAAATACAAATAGCTGAATGGAAAGAATGGAAGCTCTTGTTGATCTTCACACTGAACTCTGTGGGGGCTATTTAATTTTTCTAGGTGGCTTGCTTCTGAAACTGTCCAATGGTTGGGCTGGCAGGTCAGTAAAGATGGCGAGTATTGAGCAGTAATATTGTAATTAATCATCACCTAAACAAAGTTCATCTAAAAAAAACTTTCCATACTTTTACATTAGATATTTTCATTGGAAAAAATTAAATAATCTCCTCTATAATATGTGTTTCTGGCTTGTTTTCTTCTTTTCTAGAACTTTTTGAAGATGGCTTTGTTCCTTATCTCTAGATAGATAGATAGATAGATAGATAGATAGATAGATAGATAGATAGATAGATAGATAGATAGATAGATAGATAGATACTTTATTAATCCCAAGGGGAAATTCACATAATCCAGCAGCAGTATACTGATACAAAAAACAATATTAAATTAAATAGTAATAAAAATGCATGTAAAAGCAGACAATAACTTTGAGTAATGTTAGCATTTACTCCCCCGAGTGGAATTAAAGAGTCGCATAGTGTAGGGGAGGAACGATCTCCTCAGTCTGTCAGGACTGCAGCTCTGTCACTCAGCTACTCCTCTGCCTAGAGATGACACTGCTCAGTGGATGCAGTGGATTATTCATGATTGACAGGAGTTTGCTTAGTGCCCGTCGCTCTGCCACAGATGTTAAACTGTCCAACTTTACTCCTACAATAGAGCCTAACTTCTTAACAAGTTTGTCCAGGCGTGAGGCGTCTTTCATCTTTATGCTGCCTCCCCCCACACCACCGCGTAGAAGAGGGCACTTGCCACAATTGTCTGGTAGAACATCTGCAGCATCTTATTGCAGATGTTGAAGGATGCCAACCTTCTAAGAAAGTATAGTCGGCTCTGACCTTTCTTACACAGAGTATCAGTATTGGCAGTCCAGTCCAATATGTCATCTAGCTGCACTCCCAGGTATTTATAGGTCTGCACCCTCTGCACACAGTCTCCTCTGATGATCACGGGGTCCATGAAGGGCCTGGGCCTCCTAAAATCCACTACCAGTTCCTTGGTCTTGCTGGTGTAAGTGGTTTGAGTCGCACCATTTAACAAAGTCTTTGAGTAGCTTCCTGTACTCCTCCTCCTGCCCACTCCTAATGCAGCCCACAATAGCATTGTCATATCAGCGAACTTTTGCACGTGGCAGGACTCCGAGTCGTATTGGAAGTCTGATGTACAAACCGGATTCCAAAAAAGTTGGGACACTATACAAATCGTGAATAAAAACTGAATGCAATGATGTGGAGGTGCCAACTTCTAATATTTTATTCAGAATAGAACATAAATCACGGAACAAAAGTTTAAACTGAGAAAATGTATCATTTTAAGGGAAAAATATGTTGATTCAGAATTTCATGGTGTCAACAAATCCCAAAAAAGTTGTGACAAGGCCATTTTCACCACTGTGTGGCATCTCCTCTTCTTCTTACAACACTCAACAGACGTCTGGGGACCGAGGAGACCAGTTTCTCAAGTTTAGAAATAGGAATGCTCTCCCATTCTTGTCTAATACAGGCCTCTAACTGTTCAATCGTCTTGGGCCTTCTTTCTCGCACCTTCCTCTTTATGATGCGCCAAATGTTCTCTATAGGTGAAAGATCTGGACTGCAGACTGGCCATTTCAGTACCCGGATCCTTCTCCTACGCAGCCATGATGTTGTGATTGATGCAGAATGTGGTCTGGCATTATCTTGTTGAAAAATGCAGGGTCTTCCCTGAAAGAGATGACGTCTGGATGGGAGCATATGTTGTTCTAGAACCTGAATATATTTTTCTGCATTGATGGTGCCTTTCCAGACATGCAAGCTGCCCATGCCACACGCACTCATGCAACCCCATACCATCAGAGATGCAGGCTTCTTAACTGAGCGTTGATAACAACTTGGGTTGTCCTTGTCCTCTTTGGTCCGGATGACATGGCGTCCCAGATTTCCAAAAGAACTTTGAATCGTGACTCGTCTGACCACAGAACAGTCTTCCATTTTGCCACACTCCATTTTGAATTATCCCTGGCCCAGTGAAACGCCTGAGCTTGTGGATCTTGCTTAGAAATGGCTTCTTCTTTGCACTGTAGAGTTTCAGCTGGCAACGGCGGATGGCACGGTGGATTGTGTTCACTGACAATGGTTTCTGGAAGTATTCCTGAGCCCATTCTGTGATTTCCTTTACAGTAGCATCCCTGTTTGTGGTGCAGTGTCGTTTAAGGGCCCGGCGATCACGGGCATCCAGTATGGTTTTACGGCCTTGACCCTTACACACAGAGATTGTTCCAGATTCTCTGAATCTTCGGATGATGTTATGCACAGTTGATGATGATAGATGCAAAGTCTTTGCAATTTTTTGCTGGGTAACACCTTTCTGATATTGCTCCACTATCTTTCTGCGCAACATTGTGGGAATTGGTGATCCTCTACCCATCTTGGCTTCTGAGAGACACTGCCACTCTGAGAAGCTCTTTTTATACCCAATCATGTTGCCAATTGACCTAATTAGTGTTTATTGGTCTTCCAGCTCTTCGTTATGCTCAAATTTACTTTTTCCAGCCTCTTATTGCTACTTGTCCCAACTTTTTTGGGATTTGTTGACACCGTGAAATTTTGAATCAACATATTTTTCCTTTAAAATGATACATTTACTCGGATTAAACGTTTGATCTGTCATCTACGTTCTATTACAAATAAAATATTGACATTTGCCATCACCACATCATTGCATTCAGTTTTTATTCACAATTTGTTTAGTGTCCCAACTTTTTTGGAATACGGTTTGTATATAGATTGAACAGGACCGGAGAAAGTACAGTCCCCTGCAGCACTCCTGTGTTGCTGACCACAATGTCAGACCTGCAGTTCCCAACATGCACATATTGAGGTCTGTCTGTAAGAAAGTCCACGATCCATGCCACCAGGTGTGAGTCTACTCCCATCTCAGTCAACTTGTCTCTAAGGAGCAGAGGTTGGATGGTGTTGAAGGCACTAGAGAAGTCCAAAAACATAATTCTTACAGCACCACTGCCTCTGTCCAAGTGGGAGAGGGATCGGTGTAGCATATAGATGATGGCATCCTCCGCTCCCACCTTCGCCTGGTATGCAAACTGCAGAGGGTCGAGGGCGTGGCGGACGTGTGGCCTCAGGTGGTGAAGCAGCTGCTGCTCCATGGTCTTCATCAGATGTGACGTCAGAGCAACAGGCCGGAAGTCGTTCAGCTCACTAGGACGTGATACCTTTGGGACTGGGGTGATACAAGATGTTTTCCAAAGCCTTGGGACTCTCCCCTGTTTCAGGCTCAGGTTGAAGATGTGCTGTAGTGAACTCCCCAGTTCCAACGCACAGGCCTTCAGCAGTCTTGGCGATACTCCATCTGGACCCGCTGCTTTGCTGGCACGAAGTCTTCTTAGCTCTCTGCTCACATGGGCTGCTGTAATTGTGGGTGGGGATGTCTCATCTATGCTGGTATCAACAGAAGGATGGTTGGAGGATGCAGTACTCCGAGGTGAGAGTGGGTTAGGGTGATCAAACCTATTAAAGAAGTTGTTCATTTGGTTTGCTCTCTCCACGTCTGTCTCGATGGTGGCACCCTTCTTTGAGCTGCTGCCAGTGATAATCCCCACACTTCCTTCATGCTGTTATTCTGCAACTTCTGCTCCAGCTTTCTCCTGTACTGCTCTATCGCCACACTGAGCTGGACTCGGAGTTCCTTCTGCACACGCTTGTTGATCACCACCTTTAAAAGCCCTTTTCTTCTGGTTCAAAAGGCCTTTGATGTCACTTG